>NC_043715.1:6348178-6351860 GCF_006229205.1 Suricata suricatta
CATTGGTGGCAGCAGGAAGGCTAGATGTGCCTCCGTGTGGCCGGTCCTCTCTAACGAAGAGCTGGCCTGCGTCCCCCAGGACAGCCCGCCCCCCCCCCCCCCCCCCCCCCCCCGCACTCGTGCAGGCAAATCCCTGCTGGCCGTTACCTGGGTCTAGAATCTAACTTCACTTTACATCTAAATGCAAATTTCCCTTCTCTGCCCAGTTCTCTAGTCGCCGACTTTTCCAGGACCTGCAACCACCCTGTCAGCAGAGGGAAGGTTGCTCTTTGCTGCTTTTGGACATTAACCAACAGCTGGTTGCCGTTTCTAAAATCATGTCACCCACGGCCTCTCCCACACGTACACCTGTGACCGTCTGCTCCTGTGCTCGCTGCCTTCCTGGGGACCCTGGGATGCGGCAAAGCTTCTGATCCCTTCTTTGTATCTCTGAGGGGGTCCAGCATCCTCACATACGATTTTATGGCAAATTGTTTTCCTTTTGATCCTTCTCCTTGATGGTATAATTCGGACATTATATCGATGATTTGGAAACTACATAACCGGGTGGATTATACACCCATAAAGTCAACTTCGGGACAGAAAGTCACATTACAAAACACCAGATGCAGAAAGACGTGGCAGGTGTGAATGTTTGCGAGGCCCTGAGTCAGGAGGCAGGGAAATGGTTTGGTGACAGTGAGCCAGGGCTGGGGGGGAGCAGTCAGCCCCAGGGGCACCCCCTCCCCCAACAGGCTGCATACCTTGGGGATGAATCAGTGATGAAGCAATGACTCAGGAGAGAGGGACCTGAAGGTGGCACCCGCCCCTCGGAAACAGTGCCCTCAGCCTTCCTGTTAACAAAGAGTGCCATGTCCTCTGGGACCAGCGGAACGTATTTAAAAACTACTTCCAACCTCCCTGGACCCCCACAGTCATGCCCTGTCCCTTAGCGGGAGGAGCCGGTCATTGATCAGATGACCGGAGGGCTTGTAAGTCACGTCAAGGAGCTGCAACCTAATCCCAGATTTCATGGGAAGCCCTTGGTGGATGTGAAGCAAGAAGTGATGTGATCAAACTTGCATTTTAGAAAAGTCATTCCGCGTGGCTCAGTTGGTTAAGTGTCTGACTCTTGATTTCGGCTCAAGTCATGATCTCAGGGTGGTGGGATCAAGCCCTGAGTCGGGCTCTATGCTTTTGAGAAAAAAATGAATAAACACTGGGGCACCTGGGTGGCTCAATCAGTTGAGCGTCCGACTTCAGCTCAGGTCATGATCTCACTGTTCATGGGTTCGAGCCCCATGTTGAGCTCTGTGCTGACAGCTTGGACCCTGGAGTCTGCTTCAGATTCTGAGTCTCCCTCTCTCTCTGCCCCTCCCCTGCTCACACTCTCTTTCTCAAAAATAAACAAACATTAAAAAATTTTTAAAAAGTAAATAAATAAAAGAGCAGTCATTCTGGCTACAGGGTGGACAGAGGACGGGGCTGGGAGCTGGGACGTCACTCAGGAGCCTGGGGTCCAGGCAGGGGAGAAGATGGAGGCCCAGATTGTCTCCGGGCAAGAAATGACAATAGGGGCTATGCGGGGGGGTGGACAAGAGTGTCCTGAATTCTCTGGAGGGTGGGGGTGGGGGACAGAGGTGGCCTGCCTCGACCTGTCTGGGGTGGGGGCGGAGGACAGTGGCCCGGATTAACAAATGGGCATCGAGGAGAGCGGTCACGTGCCCAGGTTCCTTGCAGGCTGCGCCCAAACCTCTCTGGCAGGTCCATCGGGATTCCAGACAAAGGAAACGGAGACTTCGAGGTCTGGAGCCCTTGCTGCGGGCTCCAGGGTGACCACTGAGGCCACAAGGCACCTGCCTCTCAGGGAGATTCTGTAGTCTTTCGCGGCACCGTGGACAGGCCCCAGCTCGGAGGTGCACTACGGCAGAATGCGCGGTCTCCCTGACCACACACAGGGACAAAGACCTGGGTTTCTTCTGTTGGGCCTGGAGCCTCGAACTCAAAGATGCTCTGGCTGCAGAGCCAGGCGGCAAACCCCCAAAGTGAGGAGTAGTCCTGATGGGGGTGGGGGGGGCAGCCCTCTGTGCCTCCACCGTCACCAGCAAGAATCACCCAGCCCTGTCCAGAGTGCCTGTGATGTCCTTGGGGAAACCTGGCTGGGAGGTGAGAGGGTGGAACCGGTGACCTTGCTCCGCCCCCAACACCAGCTGGGGTAGGGAGTGGGGGAGGGGTAGGACCCGGAGCCTCCCTCGCCCTGCGTGCCAGAGCCCTTGGCCCTGTGGGTTTGGGGCGCCCTCTGCTGGGCGCTCCCAACGTTAGCGGCTGATGCCGGACCAGCCTCCGGAATTGATTTTTAGGGGGATGGGGCAGGGAGGGGGCGGGCTGGGAAGAAGGTCTCCTTTCTCCGCAGGTGAGGAGGGCGGGAGACAGTCACAGGGACAAGGCGGCCGGGTCTCCCAGCGACGAGAAAGAAGACCCGCGACAGAGGAGCGTTTCCATTTCAGACCGTGTGTCCTCTCACTAGGGGTCTGCCCTGCAGGCCCACTCGGTCCCTCCCACACGCCATTTTCAGGGCATCTCTTACCAGGATTCACAACAGCCCGTGGTGACGACAGCATTAGAGCAATTTCAGTGGGCACGACTGCTAACACTGCCTGTTCATTGGGTATTGGAGAGTATCCACTGGGTATTGGATTCACAGTATCCCTGATAATAATGGTATTAAAATTATTTTAATGAATAAAATATTACTCCACTTATTGGGTATTATTTGAATGGATATAACCATTACTCCTACTTATTACAGATATTTTATTTGGTATGATTTGTTAGATATCAGATATTATTTATTGGCTCTTGGATTCACAGAAGCTTATGATAATCATTGTATAAAAGTTATTTTATTATTTGAGTTTTATTTATTTATTTTGAGAGACAGAGAAAGTGAGCAGGGGAGGGGCACAGAGAGAGAATCCCAAGCAGGCTCTGCAATACCAGCGCAGAGCCGGACACGGGGCTCTAACTCCCAAACCCCAAGACCGTGACCAGAGCTCAAGTCGGATGCTTAACTAGCTGAGCCACCCAAGGATCCCTAAACGTTATTTTAATGACTAGGATTACTCCTTCTAGTTTTGAAATATTTGTTTGACTGATAAACAGGGCTGACAGCTCTCACCGACGGAGCAGCCGTGATGTGCTCCTGGCTTCATTTTGCAGACGAGAAGACCGAACTTCCCGCAGACTAAGCGTCGGGCCCAAAGCCACACAGCTCCACAGGTGCAGGCCCCGGTCAAACCCTGGGCTGGACCCGAGGTCGGCGCGCTCTCCTCTCCCTCGCTGGCCGCCTGGGCTGAGCCAGAGCACAGGCCCGGCCTATTACGCAGACGCCCCTGGTTCAGCCTGGACGCGGTGGGCTCGTGTGCTCTCGAAAGCTGCTTACCTTCTGTCGCCCGGCGCCGCTCTGTCTGAGCTCCTTGTGTGAGACGCTGTTGAGGAGACTTGGTGCAAAAGACATCAGGCCTGGTCCGTGCGCGCCCCGCTCCTGCCAGGCCCTGGTCCGTGTGTGCACCGGGTTCCCGCAGGGCCCTGGTCCGTGTGTGCACCCGGTCCCCGCAGGGCCCTGGTCTGTGTGTGCACCGAGTTCCCGCAGCGCCCTGGTCCGTGTGTGCCCCATTCCCGCAGGGCCCTGGTCCGTGTGTGC
>NC_043715.1:6351960-6355116 GCF_006229205.1 Suricata suricatta
GAACGCTGGAGGGCTGCTCTCATGCCCTGTGGGTCTGCCTCACTCTTTATCCGGCATCGGGATCCCGGTGAGTTTGGATCTCACCTCCCGTCAGGTAGGAGGGAGGTCACCCACTCACACCGAGGTCATCGGCCTGAAATAAAGAGGAGCTTTGTCCCCATCCTGAAAGTGTCTCATGCAAACATGAAGTCATCCCAGGCCTGCCTCCGCCAAGGGCTGTGGGAGATCCGCCGGGACTGAGCCAAGTTCCTGAGAATCCCCGAGAAGGGACCCACGCTGTTTCCTCCTAAGTCACATGCCACCGGCCCCCGGGGTCCCTGGGAGGTGCCAGAGGACACATTCAGGTCCGGCGAGGATGTGGGGGTGGGCAGAGGCCTCGGAGCTCGGGTCCAGGCCCGCCCCGTCCAAGCCACTCAACTCCCTCCCCCACGACGGTGACGCGTGCTGGCCCCTTCTTCCCTGGTGCAGGTGACTTCAGCTCTCGAGCTTTGTCCTCTCGTCTGAAAATCCCTCACAGGTTCCATACAGAGAGGATGTGTCAAGCGGTGGCCACAACTCGGGTCACGCTGGTGGCTGTGGCGGGGGTGGTCTGGGAGGTGACCAGAGTGCCCTCCTGGAGGTGGGCTGTGGCTGAGTCACCCCGGGGGCGGGGGGCGGGGGTGCAGCTGGCAGAGGCCCCAGGCCTGCGGCCCTGAGGGAGGGGCTGGAGGCTGACACAGAGAAAATGCAGCCAGGCCCGCGCCACCGGTTCCCCCCCCCGTCCTTGCTGTCCAAGCTGCAAGGATTTCCTCCAAAGACGTGAAGGGACCTGGGTTTCCAGCATCCCTGCAAGGGCCAGGCATGGGGCAAGCACGCGGCCCCCCGGGCATCTCCGGTGAGCCTCTGGCAGCCTCTCAAGTAGATATTAGCCTCTGTTCCCGTTTACAGACAACGGGCCGGAGCGGTAAGGGCTCCAGGACGCGTGCCCAGATCCCCCACGAGCAAGGCCTCACCTCTGCTACTTTGGGATGCAGCTGAAATGTCAGGCAGGGGTCTGGGGGACCTCCCTAAATTATCTATTTAAAATAAGAAAATGAGGGGCGCCTGGGTGACTCAGTCAGTTAAACGTTCAGCTTCAGCTTAGGTCATGAACTTGCGGTTCATGGGTTCGAGCCCCGCGTCGGGCTCTGTGCTGACAGCTCAGAGCCTGGAGCCTGCTTCGGATTCTGTGTCTTCCCCTCTCTCTGACCCTCCCCTGCTCGAGCTGCCTCTCTGTCTCTCAAAAATAAATAAATAAAACATTAAAAAAATTTTTTTAAAATAAGAAAATGAGGGATGCCTGGGTAGGTTCAGTTGGTAGAGCATGTGACTCTCGATCTGAGGGTCGGGAGTTCAAGGCCTACACTGGGCATAGAGGTTCCCTAAATAAATAGAGGGGTGCCTGGGTGTAAGCTTAGTCAGTTGAGTGTCTGACTCTTGATTTCAGCTCAGGTCATGATCTCATGGTTTGTAGGTTCGAGCCCCACATGGGGCTCTGCACTCACAGCACGGAGCCTGCTTGGGATTCCCTCCCCCTCTCTTTATGCCCCTCCCCCCAGCTTGTGCTCTCTCTGTCTCTCTCCCTCTCTCAAAATAAATAAAACTTTATATTTTTAAATGTTTATTCATTTCTGAGACAGAGAGAGAGAGAGAATGTGAGCAGGGATGGCAGAGAAAGAGAGAGGACAGAGAATCTGAAGTGGGCTCTGTGCAACAGCAGCAAGTCCAATGTGGGGCTCGAACCCACAAACCATGAAATCATGGCCTGCTGAGATCATGACTGGAGCCAAAATCAGGAGTCAGATGCTCACCTGACAGAGTCACCCAGGTGCCCCAAATCCATAAAATTAAAGATGTATGTATATACATATAATAAAATAAGAGGATCCAATGGAAAATGAGCCATGAGTCTAGGAAGCTACGTGGTCCCTCTGCCTCTCCAGCTTGGTGTCTGCGCCTCGGGGCTGGTGTTACAAATGTTTGCTGATCTCAACACTTACTTATTCGTTCTTTCAACGAGTAGTTACTGGGCACCCACTGGGTGTTGCAGGAGGCACTGGGAACCCAACAGGGAACAAGACAGGTGAGGTTTGTGGGTTAACAGAGCCCACATCCAGGAAGTGGGTGGGGAGTGGGATGTGCAGAAAAGAGAGACAAAACAGAGGCAAAGGTGATGAAAGGCTGTGATAAGGGCTATGTATCAGTTATCTGCTGCTGCATAACAAACATTCCCAAAGGCTCTGGAAGAGCCACCATTCATTTTTCTCACAGTTCTGCAACTTGGGCCGGGCTCAGCCGGGAGATTCCTTTAGTGGATCTTACCTGAGGTCACGTGTAACTGCAGCAGGCATCAGGCGGCTTGACCTGGGTTAGAGGGTTTGGAGGGGCTCACTGCACCTCTTCCTGCTCCCCAGTATCTGACAGTCCAGCCTGAGGGCTTCCCCACATGATGGCTGGAGTGCTCCTGGGCCCCGCTCGGGAACTAGCTCACTGTCACTTCCGCCAGCTGGCAAGCGAGTCACGAGACCCACCCAGGTTCAGGATGTGGCAACATGAACTCCCATTCTGCGGTGGCAGCAGCTGCAAAATTCTATGGCCACGTGTTTCAGTTTCTCCCAAGTGAGGAAAGACATAAACCCGGTGAAGGAACTGGGCAGAAGCCAGACGTCAGACCCATAGACATATCTGCTTGGTCTGAACAGTGTTCTACTTCTTTGAAAACCTGAATTAACTTTAAATGCAGACTTCTGGAGCACTTGGGTGGCTCAGTAGGTTGAGCGTCCGTCTTCGGCTCAGGTCATGATCTTGTGGTTTGTGAGTTTGAGCCCCGCGTCGGGCTCTGTGCTGACGGCTCGGAGCCTGGAGCCTGCTTCACATTCTGGGTCTCCCTCTCTCTCTCTCTCTCTCTCTCTCTCTCTCTCTCTCTCTCCCTCCCTCCCCTGCTCGCACTCTGTCTCTCAAAGATAAGATAAACATTAAAAAAAAAAGTTGAAACCAGAACCTTTCACGTACAACCCCAGGTTTCCTGGCTTCTTTGGAAAAGTCGGAAGGTCTGGCCACACTGGCCCCCATCTCCGCCCAGCAGCAGAGATAGAGGCGGCTGGCTCTCCCTGCTGACCTGTCCCCCTGCGGCCTAGC
>NC_043715.1:6355216-6366330 GCF_006229205.1 Suricata suricatta
GCGGCAAATGGGTGTGAGGTCTTGCGCCGCCCTGCCATGTTCTGGAACAGACAGGGTCTGTTGCTGCCCCTGAGGCAGAGACGGGCCGGGCAGGACAGTGGGGACAGGGTGCAAAACACAGCTCCTTTTCAAGCCTGATTGTAAGTGGCGGTGGCCACTGAGCTAAGGGACAAAAGCCTACTAACCAGCACGGGGTCTTACCGAGTGCCCTCGGCCACAGGTGCAGACTAGCTCACTCAGTTCTCCCCACGACCCTGTGGCTGCGGGTCCTGTCACTGTCACCTGGGCACAGGGTGGGGGGCGGGGTGTGTGGGAGGCTCTAGCCAAAGACGGAGTTGGTGACGGAGACTGGCTAGTCTGGTGATTAACTGGCAGGCTGGTTCCTTTTGAATCTAATTGAGAGTCGTCTGGAAGGCTCCTTTCCGTTTCCTAACGGCACGGAAGGCATCAGATCATCCTGGACACCGCAGGGCTGCAGGCGTGCCACCTCCGAGCGGCCTCCCCAGGCCCCAGGGTGCCCTGTCTACCCAGAGTCAGGTTACCTCCGGGCCCCGGCCAGCACGCACCCCTGGGCACAGGACACCCGACTCCCAGTTCCTCAACGTTCCCAGCAGCACTGCGTTGATCTGTTTTAATTGCCCTCTATATTCCATCCCTCATTATTTTTTTAAAAGTTTGTTTGTTAATTAAATTTATTGAGAGAAAGAGAGAGAGAGAGAGAGAGAGAGAGAGAGAGAGAATATCCCAAGCGGACTCCGTGCAGTCAGTGTAGAGCCTGATGTGGGACTGTGAGATCATGACCTGAGCTGAAATCAAGAGTCGGATGCTTAACCAACTGAGCCCCCTAAGGCACCCCCGTTCCTCATTTTTCTTTATTGAGGCGAACTTTACATAACACAGACCACTGAAAAGTGTACAGTTCGGTGGTATTTAGTACAATCACGATGGTGTGCAGGCATGTCTACCCCAGTTCTGGAACATTTCTGTCACCCGGTGCCGATTGGCACTCACACCCCATTCCTCCCTGCCTCCAGGCCCTGGCGAGCCCGAATCTACTTTCTGTCTCGAGGGGTTTGCCTCTTCTGGACATTTCCACACAATGGAATTGTGGCCTTTCGTGTCTGGCTTCCCTCAGCATGACCGTCTCAAGGTTCACCCACGGTGGGACGTGGGACGGTGCTTCTGTCCTCTCTACGGCTGGGGAACATTCCAGGGTTTGGAGAGACGGCGGCTCAGGTGTCCCTCCGTCTGCTGATGGTCACTGGCTTGTCCCCACCCGGTGGCTGATGTGAATGCTACCGCTGTGAGCCCCAGCGGACGGGCGCCGTGTCTGAGTCCGAGTCCGGTTCTCTCAGGCACAGGACACACCTCGGGAGGGGCTCACGAACTTTTCCAGACTTGTTGAGGACCCGCCAATTGGTTTTCCACGGAGGCTGCACCATCTCCCACCACCGGCAGCAGCGCATGAGCGCTCCGACTTCTCTCCACCCTCAGCAGCGGCTACTTTCTGTTGTGCCCTGGCAGTGGTGCCAAGTGCGTGTGAAGTGTGCGTCCTCCGCCGTGAATGCAGAGCTGAGACACCGTCCGGCCCCACCCCACTGATCCAGCCAAGGAAATGGACTCCCAAGGTCATCCCCAACTGGAACCCTCTGCCCTTGGCCCACGGCCCCTGCAGACCCCCGGGCGACTTTATTAGGGAATGTGTGGCATGCAGAGAAAGATCCTTGGGGACGAACGCACTGGGACCAGTTAGAAACAAGCCAGAGCAGACGACTCGGAGTGCACCCTGCTCACTCCCAAATTTCAGAAGCTACTCTGAACCGCAGGCAGACCTCCCTAACCGGCTCCCATCTGGGAGTCTTCCTGACCAACGCCTTCGGCCACAAAAAGGTCTGACTTTCCACCCTTGGCCATCAAGGGAACAAATGAGTGGCTTTCAACAAGGTCTGTCCCATTTGCAGAGCGATAGGAGGCTGGCCTGCCTGGCCCTGGATCCCAGCTCTGCCCCCTCCCCCCACACTGGGCCCATGAGTTTGGCTAAGTGACAACTTCTCTGGGTCTCAGTTTGTCTGCTGTAAAATGGGTTGTTGGGAGGTGAAGTGCGTTACCATGTGAGGCAGCCCCTGACCCAGAGCTGGTGAACAAGGTACGTATTCTTTGCTGTAGCAGCCGAAGGTATTAGGGGGTGACAGGGCGAACCCCACGCCCCCCACAGCTCCATCTCTACCTGCATCAGAGCAGCAAAGCGCTCCTCCCCCACTGATAACAGGCAACCTGGGGTGTACTCCTCTAGGACTGGGTTCCTTAACATGCATTATATATATGTATATTATATATAACATATAATACGTTATATATGTCACTGATGTAAATTCATTATATACTTGTTTATTATATATTATATTCACATATAATGTATAATCATTATATATTCATATTAGGTATGTATATATAACATACATATTCATTCCATTATATGTATTCCACTTCTTCTTCTCTTCCTGTGACTTCAGAAGGGATTCTGGCAGACTTGACCTACTTTTGACATGACTGGTAGATTCTCTAAGCTCTTTGCCCCTGACCTTTGGGGAGATGTGCCTTTGACATTTTTCAGAAGCAATGGTCTTTGGGGGTTTGCTGTCTCTCTGGGCACAGCAGCAAGAGGGAATTATAGAGGATTCCGTTTGCCACAGATGGAATTCTCCAACAAACAATGACACTCCTGGTATTGAGGTCCTCTACTACGTGATGGTCTAATTTCGCTCTCTCTTCCAGGGATGGGAAATTTGAAACCGTTTTTTGGGAAGGAAAGAGGAGCGACTTACTCTGACAGGGCCGGAAGCTGCCGAGGCAGTGACGGTGGGGAGTGCCCGTCAAGGCGCCGAACTCCCATCAAGAGCCAGGACCCAGGCAGCGGAGACCGAAACCGTTACGGTGTGGGGCAAAGACAGCATTCTGTTCAGAAGCCAAGTCAAGCTACAGCGATCATGCAAACCTAAGCAGGAGCCGCTGTAAAAAATTAGAGTCAATCAGAATGCCTTCCCCATCAAATTGTTTTATTAGGTTGATTAAACAGCTTCAAGACGATTCATTGTGTTCGGTACCCTTCTAGAAAATATTTCAAGTTTTAAATGAACTTCCAATACATAAAACAAAATTACTTTACCATAGACAAATTTCAGATCAAAATACAACACTCTGTTTTCTGTTTTCTTACAGTTATAAAATCCAGTCAATACAAACTACATATAAAAGATAAAACACTTCCACTGATCCTCGGCACAAAGAGAACAGCACTACCGCAGCATGTTCACGCACGTTCACGTATGAACACAAGGCCCGTGCTCGCGGACAGGGATCGGCCCGCGGTTGGCCCACGACGCCCAGGAGCAGGCCAACAAAGTGCGCTGCTGACCCCACTGGGCAGGCGTACCCTTTTTGCATCAGTGTTACTTGTAAACCATAAAGCAACTGTGTAAGGGAAGTTACGGATTCAAAATTACTTCGACTTTGCTACATGTCACACCAGCGAAGGAAGAGAAAGTTACTCCACAGAACAAACGCACAGGACGAACGAGCGCTTTTGGACCCCAGGGTGTCGGAGGCCGCAGCAGCGCTGGCCTGCTGCCCGCACCAGCGGCTTCTCGGTGCCTCAGATCTTTTCGACCGTCCGAATCAGGTCTTTCGTGTAGCTTCTGTGTAGTTCACGGCAAATCTCTGGTTTCTTAGCAGGGCACCTGACTGCACACAACACCACCTCGGCTGAACACACGTCTACACAGACTGCTCAACCTGGAATCCTACCAGATACTGAAACCCGCGGGATTTACACTCGAGCGATTCTGTCCGTGTTGTGTCGGAAAACAGAAACGTGTTCGTTCAACAGATGTTTGTGTTTAACCAGATGAGTTCTGATAGGGTGTTTTCTTGAATTCGGCATTTACAAAATTTTCCTTATGGTATTGAAAGTGATAAATGGCAAATCAAAAAAAGGTGCTAAAACTCACTTCTCGACAAGGGTGACCGTCACATAGTCTCGCCTGGTGCCGCGCAGGCATCCAGCCAGAGGGACCGTCGCTGGCTGTGCTCCCGGGCCAGAGCCCCCTGTGCACACCAGCCCTGGGTCTCGGGGAGCCCAGTGGAATTTACAACCCTGTTTTAGGAATTCCCTTGATCGTTGGCTTGTACCAGGAGAGCTCCATCACACGCAAAGCCCAAATGAATCTACACACACATTTAGAATGAGTTACGATGGCTCTCGTTCACAGATGGACACACGCGTCCCTGTTACGGGACCATGCGGCCATAAAACCAAAGCTGCCCGAGCCTGCTGACGGTACTTCTGGGGGACA
Source organism: Suricata suricatta (assembly GCF_006229205.1). Classification (NCBI taxonomy): domain Eukaryota; kingdom Metazoa; phylum Chordata; class Mammalia; order Carnivora; family Herpestidae; genus Suricata; species Suricata suricatta. The sequence continues at coordinate 6,359,569 of NC_043715.1, forward strand.
GATCCTAACGAGGACGGGAATGGACGGGGGAGTGGGAGGTGCTGTGGTTCGATCCCCGGAGCCCCCAATCTGCGGAGGCGTCACCGCACATCGGGCTGCCACGGGTGCTCAGTGCTGCTGCCACGGCCACAGTCCCTCCTTTTGTGCGGCGGCCACAGTTCCCGAACGGTATGATTCGAAACAAAATAAGCATCGCTGTGTCCCTGGCGACTTGCAGGGGAACAAGAGCGAGGCAGCAAACCAAAGCTGTTACCCATGGGTCGAAAGGAAAAGAATCCCATCAGCAGAAAAAGCCACTGAGTGTTTAATGAAGCAAGTGCTGCTAAATAGTCTGTGCTTTTCTCAACTAAAGGCCACTTGAAACATCTCCCACTACAACTACCCGCCCGTGGAATGTGACTGTTTTCGTGGAGAACTTGAATTCTGAGGTCCTACGTAGGAAAAAGATACCATGAACCCACATAAACTAGTTGGTTTTAAGCTGATGACCCCCTTCTGCCCCCCAATACCAGATCCTACATAGTTTTTTACAAAGCATTAAGAGTCAAATTCAATAAGCACATGCTAGATTAATAGTACATTTATTTTCTGGAGTTTCTTCAGAAGCAAAACTTCCTTTTGAAAAAAAAAAAGGGAAAGATGGTCTCTCTCTGGTTGTAAACGAGCGGTTCTAATTTCTGAGGCTACTCACAATCTGGAGTGGGTTTTTAAGTTCCGAGCCGACTAAGAGACAAGGAGACCACGGTCTCCCTCTGCTCTAGCGGATGCCGGGAGGGCGCGAAGCCCAGGGGAGACGCCCCTCTCCCCCCCCCCCCAGCCCCGCGGCCTGGTGCTGAGGTAGTACATGGAGCATCTAGAGCCCCTTCTCCCGGCCCAGAGCGGAGCCCGAGGGCCCCCGGGCAGGTGGGCAGGCCGACCCGGGCCCCAGAGAGACTGTTCTCGCCTACAGCTGCTTGCGCAGCCTCAGCCATGTAGCTGGCCGGGCCTCGGAGGGAGGCTCGGGCCCAAGCCCTCCCCCGGGGGGAGCCGGGTGGCGCGGACTCTGGGAAGCTCCCTGGGGCCTGGGGCCTGGCTCTCTAGCAGCCAGGGCCAGCTGGCTGTGCAAGGTGCTAGCCACAAAGGCTGCGCCAGGAGCTCCCAGAAGAATGCCTGTTCAATACATGTCTTTAGGCTAATGGTCTGAGGAACAAGAAGAGTGTTTCTTTTTTTCCCCTTTTCGGGGTACATAATTTAAGCAGGTAAAACCTCTCGCTGGGACAGGTGTAGGACGAGGGGCAGAGGACAGGGTGGGAAGGCCAAGCCGAGGGTGTGAGTCAGACGAGATGACTTCTCCCACCCAGACCCAAGCGTCTACACTGGCGCAGGCAGATGTGACAGATGCAGGGGGGGGGCTGGTTTCCCCGTCAAGAGATGGGGGGGGGACAATGCAGCCGTGGGACGAGAGCGCACCGAAGAGAGTGCACAGACGGCTGGCACCCATCTTCCCCTGTTTTGGGGCAGATCTTTGCCAAGGCCGGGGTTGGGGTGCGGAAGAGCCGCGCAGAGTGAGGAGCTGCCTCCCTCCCCTCGAGACTAAGACTGCCATGTGCCTTCACGGAAGAGGGAATCAGATTCTTTGAAGTTCTTCTCAAAGGACAGCAAGAATCCATCCCAAGGCTGCCGAGTGCCCGAGCCAGGAGGAGCCCCATGAGGGGGGCCGGCCCACCTGGCCCAGCACACGGCCCCCTGGAGAGCATCCCAGGGTCACCTGGGCCCTGCTTGAAAGGATGCGATCTTTACTCATCAGCTTTCTTAAATCTGCACAAGTACACGACAGATTTAAAGCAAAAAGTATATAAAAGGCAAGAACTGCTGTTCTGGTCGACAGTATGGTTTTGGGGAAATCTCTAGAACTACATCTATTTCTGAAAGTTCTCTGAAGAAGGCAGGGGCCGCAGCCAGAGGCTGTGAACAGGCAGTGGGCAGGGGGGAAGGGAGGAGAGGGAGCACAGGCTGAAAGGAACAGAGACCTCTGTCCTCCAAATCAGTGCAGAGGCGCAAGTCCCTCCTCCAGGCGCCACGTCTTACTTCACTGCTTACTAGGCTGTTTCGCCCGCAAGGAGCTTTGCAGATGGTGCCCAACATGCTGGCACAGGGAAGGGCGCCCTCGCTGCCGCCGGCGCTGCGCCTCACAGCTGCGGGGACCCGGCCCAGGGGGCGCTTCCGAGACAGGCCGCAGAACCACGGAGGCCACCCATTATCCTGCGGGCCATGGGTCTCTGTCCGCCATTGGCCCGAGCCATGCACACCTGCTCGCTCTAAAGACCTCACCACAGGCCAGAGGGCTGCAGGCCTCCGGAGGTCCCGTTCTAGCCCCCGGGGCCCCCGTCACCCACACTGTCCCTGGGCCTCGCTCAGGTCTCTCCACCGGCGACGCCTGGACCTGGCGGCTACACGCAGGGGCCCAGGGGCCCATCGGGCACAGCCCGTGGATGAAGGAGCAGAAGAGATGGCCCTTTCTAGCTGCCAGCTCACTCCCCCAACAAATACTATTCTTTTTTATTTTGTTTTCAATTTAAAAAAAAAAATTATTTATTTTTCACTGTTTATTTTTGAGAGAGAGACAGCACAAGTGGGGGAGGGGCAGAGATGGGGAGAGACAGAGGACCCGAAGCAGGCTCTGAGCTGTCAGCACACAGCCCGACACGGGACTTGAACCCACAAACCGCGAGACCATGACCTGAGCCGAAGTTGGACGCCTCAATGGCTAAGCCACCCAGGCGCCCCATTAAAATCTTATTTTTAACTTTTTTTTTTAAATGTTTTATTTATTTTTGATACAGAGAGAGACAGAGCATGAGAGGGGGAGGGGCAGAGAGAGAGGGAGACACAGAACTGGAAGCAGGCTCCAGGCTCTGAGCTGTCAGCACAGAGCCTGACGCGGGGCTCGAACCCACGAACGTGGGATCTGACCTGAGCCGAAGCCGGAGGCTTAACCGACTGAGCCACCCAGGCGCCCCTCAAATCTTATTTTTTAAATTAAGCTCTACGCCCAACATGGGGCTTGAACTCACGACCCTGAGATCAAGAGTTGAATGCTCTACCGACTGAGCCCGTCAGGAGCCCCATTCTTTTTTTTTTTTTTAAATGTTTATATTTTGAGAGAGCCAGCAAGCGAGCGAGCATGAACCAGGGAGGGGCAGAGGGAGAGAGGGAGGGAGACAGAGAATCCAAAGAGGGCTCTGAGCTGTCAGCACAGAGCCTGATTTGGGGCTCGAACTCACCAACAGTGAGATCATGACCTGAGCAGAAGTCAGATGCTTAACTGACTGAGCCCCCCAGGCGCCCCTACTTTTTTTTTAAACAGTTGGCTTGTGTTCACATCAGTGAAACCCACCCCACCCCCACTTTTTTCCCTTTCTTTTTCATTTACGGACCATCTCTTCTGAACCTAGATTTAAGATTTTCTATTTAGCCATTTATTAGACTGTAGCATCACAACAGACCCTAACACTCGACACTTACTCCCTCCCAGCACTTTCCTTGGCCTTTTATGCTTTTATGCAAATTGCTAAGAAAAACCATGAAAAACGTACACTTGTCACCGCACCTCAGAGGCTGTCCCCGGCGGCATCGTCTGGCATGGGTGTTGGATTTCTCAGCCCTTTTGGCCCTGTGTCTACTTCCTTTTCTTATTCACAAAGACACCAAGAATGACTCTATACAATGTTTTACATGCTGCCGTATCACCAGCCCCAGCGCAGGGACTGGAGAGGACACGATGTTATGAAAGGAATTAAGTAGTTCACTTTCTGCATCACTTTGTGAAATAACCCTTCATCATCTGAAGGGGCAGAAGTTCGACACACACGCGCACACACACACACACACACACACACACGCACACGTACTGGTAACACAAATTTTGTTTGCTTGCCTAAGTTTCACACAGCATCCACGTTAAGAGAGAATAAGTATACTGATCTCAGAGATCCAGAAAATATCCAGTTTATCTGACCAGTACAGTCCACTACTTGTGGCATTTTAAGGGAGAAATTCAACTTTGGGAAAGAATTTTAAGTATTCTTAGAGGACTTGATTAGGCAAATTCTGGACTGAGGGTTATTTAAAGCAACTCTGAATATTCTAAACATGTATTACGGCTGCTTCAGCTCTATAGAATCTTCCTGAATTCAGTATCAGAGTCGTGGAAGGAGAGGAGTGGCCTGGGTCCAAAAAGTACATCATTTTTTCAACACAAATATCCATTTACTTGTAGGTCCCATGGTGGCAGATGTCCGCATGGGGCAGCGCCGAGCGCATCGATGCCGGGCGGGGAGCCGGGCGGCCACGGTGACAGCAGGGGGGAGCCAGGTCTTCCTTCCGTCTCGGACCCTCAGAGCCGCCCGAAGAGGTAAACAGCCCTGTTATCCTACGTCTACAGGTAAGGACCTGGGCTTCACGGTTAAAGGGCTCCTGCAGATCACAAAACCGTGTTCGGTGCAAGTCTTCGCCCCCCGCTGTACCCGGCACCGGGGCCCGCGCACGCTCCTAGCCCCGAGGTTTGCCTCCGCAGCTCCGTCAAGTGTTTACACAGGTTTCTCCAGATAACTGAAAGGAAAAGGCTGGGCTCTAAAGCAGTAGAAACCACTCAGGGAAATGTCTCACGCCTGTTGCCAGACCCACAGGGGCTGACGTACTGTCATCTGGGGAGAAACTCTGCCTTTCACCCTAAAACGCACCAGCTTCACAACCGGATCATGCCGGAGCGTAACGACAGTTCTATGGCCAGCTTTGACCTGGTCTCTATGCTTTTCCCAGGACGCTGGGTTTTCAGGAACGGGCAGAACTCTCTTGGGCACTGGGGACGCTGGGTAATTCCTGTAAGAAACCACTGGGGGTGGGGGGTGGGGGAAGGGGCAGGTCTAACTGGAGGAATCGACGGGCCTCGCAGCAGCTCCCCCCAACCTACTGATCAGGGAAGCCGACAGGCGCTGGCGAGGACAGAGCCCGACGTGGGCCTGTGCCCTGCAGGGAAGGCGCATCCCACTGATGCTCAGAGAAAATCCAGGCACGCAGGACTTTAAGTGCCCTGCGATTCTATGTTGTTTGGTCAACCTCAACCTTGTACTTAGGAAGCACTTCCAGATTTCATTTTAAAACTCGACTGTCAGAACGAAAAGAGAAAAGGAATCGACTAATGAGCCTCTATAGTCATTAAAATGAAAAGATTCTTGGGAAACAAATTCATGGAAATACACTTAATAGCTCCTTAAACCAATCACAGCAGCACCTTACAGACCATGGAAAAGCAGCCCCAAGCATCCAAGTCCCCACCGCTGGGCCTTCTCGGGTCTGATCCTAACGAGGGCGGAGAGGAAGCGCTCCGTCTTACACAGCAGCGGTATTTAAGCACACTACTTTTCTATGGTAGGAAAGCGCAGGCTTTTAAAGACTCTTTAAAGTTCAAGTTGAGTTTCAAGTAATCACTTTGCAGCAGCTCTAGGAGGATGATTGTTCCTCCTGATTAAAAGTGCCTATTTAAAAAAAAAAAGGAGTAAAATGGAAAATAAGCCTTAGAGAATCGTGCTCCTCAAGGCCACCTGGTGCCGGCTTCCAGGCTGTTGTTAAAGGACAGAAGGTGTTGGGCTCTGGGCTGGCATGGGGCCAAGCACAACACTACAGAACGAGGTAGCGGAGAGCAGAGTTCTTCCTATGAACACAAAGAACAAGGGAATAAGTGCATGTAATTCTCATCCAATTAAACAGGAAACGCGGTAAAGCGAGCTACATAGAGTCATGTTTTTACCAAGTTCACGAGTTTAACCGGAAAAAGTTTTACCCAAAGTTCTAAAGTATGCCTTATTTGTAATTGCTCAGTAGGAACAATAAAAATAGGGTATTTAAAAACCTATGAATTTTACTTAAATGCTAGAAACAAAGGTCTAATAAATGTAATTCACTGACCAGAAAGAAAGATGAGCCTGTGTCTACGTGGGATCAGAATTACCCAAAGTGGCCACATTTATACGGGTTGAAGGAACGGCTGATCTTCCTCCGTGTCACTAAGGCCGCGTGTCCGGGCCGCGTGAACTGCCTCCCTCCTCTGGCGTGTAACTTCTCTAATGCGAATCACAGGGATTGAAGAATTTACAGCAGCTCTGTTGGGCCCCCAGGATGTCAATATCAAAATTATAATTAGCCCAAATTTCAGTTGAGCAGCAATTTTAAAGTATTAATTTTGATCTCAAAATTAGAAAAAAAAAGAGAGAAAGAAGCCACAGTATCTCCAAGTAATTATGCACAATCTTTTTTTTAAAAAATTTTTTACATTTTTAAGTAATTGTTACACCCAACATGGCGCTGGAACTCATGACCCCGAGACCAAGAGCCACGCGCTCCACCGACTGAGCCAGCCAGGCTGTGTCGCTTATCAGAGACCTGCCGTGATGAGGAAGGGAAGGGCTTCAGGCCCGATCACTGAGAGAACTTCGGTGACAGAACTGAACACGAACAAACTTTCCTGAACCACATGCATTTGGACTAAAGAACACGGAATCTTCCCTGAGCCCCTCAGCTGTCACGTAAACGCACCGTAACGGTGAGATGCATTTAAAATAAAATATATTATCACTTCTGAAAACTACAGGAGTTTCAGAAGTTCTGCCAGTTGTCTGGCCAACACGTAACAGCAAACGTGATAGTTCAATACTGCTGACACTCCCCGGGCCGCGACACGATTTCACGTGCATCCCCAACAGTGGCGAGCGGCTCGCTCCTCAC
>NC_043715.1:6366430-6415639 GCF_006229205.1 Suricata suricatta
AATGAACTGAGGGTTGAAGGGGAGGGGGGAAAAGAGGTGGTGGTGATGGAGGAGGGCACTTGTGGGGAAGAGCACTGGGTGGTGTATGGAAACCAATTTGACAATAAACCATTTAAAAAAATGAATGTTAAAAAAAAGGAAAAAAAAGTATGTCAGGGGTCTAGGAAGCTAGCAAAATACTTTCTTCTACATTAGAAGACACACTATCTTCTCTCTTACTGCTTACACGTGGTAAGAAAAGAAATAGAAACGAAGTTTCTGCTCTTTAAAAATAAAAGCTGCTTCTCTGTCAAACACGCTTCGCACTTCCGTTCTGAGGACTTTGGTCCTAAACCCCCTGCAGCTAACTGACAAAGAAAACCAAAGACCTCCCAGCTTATTTTGTTGATTATTTCTGTGTAACTAATTTAAAGGACATGTTTGAGGGCTTAAGTTATGCCACAAACGATTATTTTAGAGAACTCAAAAGAGTCACATGCCTAGAAAATTAAGCGTCAGCCTCAGAGGCTGAATGGTGAAATGACAACATAAAGATGAGCCTTCGGCTCTGGGTCTATACTTGTACGCGAGGTGGGAAATGAAGCCGCATCTTCTGGGCCTCAGGGACTGCTCTCCGTCCAGTGGGGCCACTGCACCCATCGTGGAGAAGTGAGGAGCACAGCAGTATGTTCTGGAAGACACCTGGAGGCACGTGTAAAAAGCCCAACATTCAATGTGACCAGTGGTATTAGGTGTGCGGACTAGAGCAGGGTCTCCCACGGCCCGCAGCACATCCGGGAGCCACAGGACTGTGCGCCCATGTGTCAGGCACTTTGTGTTTTCTGTCTGTACCAGTGTCTCACTCTACGATAGGAGGCCAGCCCATTTGTAAACAAAGCTTCTCGTTTAAAATCCAACAAAATAGGTCGCTTGGAGAGGATTTCCCACGAAGAACATCACTTTGATCACAAGGTACTGTACTCACTGGCCAACCATTTCCTGACCACCTGCTGTGCGCCAAGCACTGGGGTTAGCAGATGCCCAAGACAGGGTCGCTGCCCACAAGGAGTTTCCGACCTAGAGGGAGGGCAGCATGACAGCCCCCAGAAATCCACACAGAATCCTTAGGGGGTGCTCCATAAGCATCTGTTGATGAAACCCAGCAGCTTTTCTGTGCTAATCCGAGTCTCCTCTCTCCCCAGCTCCCCCAGGCTCACAGACGTGAGAGGAGGCCACGGAATGAGAGCAACCTCACCCTTCCCTTCCAGCAGGTGCTTTTTAAGGGGGTCCCTGCACATTTTAAATCCACGCAGGGGCACCTGGGGGGCTCAGTCGGTTGGATGTCTGACTTTGGCTCAGGTCATGATCTCACGGTTCGTGAGTGTTCGAGCCCTGCGACGGGCTCTCTGCTGTCACTGCGGAGTCTGCTTCTGGTTCTCTGTCCCCCTCCCTCTGTGCCTCTCCCCTGCTCCAGCTCTCGCTCAGAAACTGACATTAAAGAAGAAATAAATCCATGCAAATGCCACCTCATTGTTTCCCCAGACAATCAAATGTCTCTACCCGCCCACAGGACGTGTCCTCTAAAGTCAGGAAGGCCAACAAGAAGGGAATAGGACAGTGTCTTCAGCACTCTTGGGGAACTTTTTGGTCTGATACACGGAAGGAGAAACGCACCAAATGGAACCCCAGTGGACCAAGGCAGCTGACGAATTTTCCTAAAAACCTAACTTACTACCATGAGGAACTTTACCAGGTCAACACGAGGAGGTGCTTCCTGCGTATTGCCTAGGAAACCCCTCCCACCTACGAATCATAAACAGGACACCCCCAAAGCATCATGAAAGTGGCCGTACCACTTCGGCACAGAGAGCACACCGTCCACCATCGCCCAAATCTTTTCTGGCTGTTGCGGTTTGAAAATAGCCTACTGTTAGCTACCAATTCCTCACGGCAATGAAATCAAGAACTAATGAGAGGGGCACCTGGGTGGCTCAGTCAGTTAAGCCTCCGACTTCGGCTCAGGTCAGATCTCACATTCGTGGGTTCAAGCCCCGCGTCAGGCTCTGTGCTGACAGCTAGCTCAGAGCCTGGAGCCTGCTTCCAGTTCTGTGTCTCCCTCTCTCTCTGCCCCTCCCCCTCTCATGCTCTGTCTCTCCTGTATCAAAAATTAATAAAACATTAAAAATAAAAAAGAACTAATGAGAGAAACCAGGAATTCAAAGATTTCCAAGGCCGAATCTTCATAGCAATAGCGACTATACTACTTGGTGAGCGCTGTTTTAAGTCCCACTGAAGGGATGCAAACACCAGATAGAACTGACTACGGACTACAATTCTATGAATAGTTACACAACTAGTTACCACACAACTAGTTACAACGTGAGTTGAACACAGTAGTATTAACTGAAGAGCCACAGGCTCAAGGATTTATCCAAAGCACCAGGACAGTAATGAATGTAGTTCGGAACTACAATTTTAAAAGTAAACAGATATCAACAGCCTTACCACGTCACGTAACACGCATGCATTCTACCTCCCTCACACTTTTCCCTCTCACAGTAGAGAAACACTATCACACACTCACACAAAACAAAAAACAAAAAACAAAAAAATCAAGAACAACACTTCATTTTAAATTAAACACGTACATCTTTGAAAACTCTATTATTTGGAGGTGTTAAACAATCACACAAACAAGCAGCCTACAAGAGATCCTTAAATACTCACTGACCCTAACCCAAGACAACTTTCCTTCTGTTGGCGGGATAATGAAAATAAATTGCACTTCCCCCAAAGATATTTTGTTTAAAATTTTAAGATCTATCTTCAACTGCCTATCCCAACCTATGCCTGGTAAAAGTGCCTTATGGAAAAAGAAGTATTAAACATTTGTCAAGGAAAAGATGCTTCAAGGCATAAGTGGAATGTTAAAACAACCCTGCGTGAAATGAGTTAAAATTTATTTCACAATACTGAAGTCACTGTCATTTACAGAGAAGTCGTGATTCATTTTGGAACCTAATAAAATTAAATGCATTCCTACCCTTCAGCAGAGTATTTGTATATTTATATTTTACATAGGAAAATAACAGTTTGGCACTTAGCAGCTTTTGTTGGTTATTGCATCCCGTATTATGTGGCAAATTTATTTTAAAAAACATTATCTAATTTCTGCAGCTACCGTGTCAATGAACTGAATAAAAAACTAAGAAAAAGAACTTTTTATAAAATGAATTGACCGAGTCATGCAGGCACTGATAATATTGCAGTAACATTGCAACAACCCATTTGCTCCTTAACAACGGACTGTCTCGCTGGAGAGGCCTGGGGCGCACTGGGCGGAATCACAGACCTCGGAGATTGAGAGAGAAGGGCCGACTGTCACGGCTGCCACGGGACACCAGTCCCTGCTGTTAACTTCTGAAGGCCAACGTTCTGCTCCGTTCAGATTTTACCAAAGGAGATTCACTTCTTCAGCAATCTGTCTCCTCTAAAGAATGAGTATCTAACCGTAGAAGGAAGTTTGCTTTCTCTGCAGCGGCCGCGTAGCTCGCTTTGGGGAAAAGATAGCCCAGGTGTCACCGGGCCGTGCGCAGAGGACAGCCGCCTGGCACACGCCTCAAAGGAAAAAGGCCGGCTTTGCTTTAGTATCGAATTCGACTGTGTTACATGACTGTGTGGCCAATCTGGCCCGGTGCCTCTGATACAGAAGATACACACCTCACGCCTTCTTTCAGCAGAAGCTTGTGCCGCACACAACATCCCTCCGACCCCCACCTTCCCTCAGCACCTTCTACAGCATCGTACGGACTCCTCACAGGTGTAAGGAAAAAAAGAAAAACCGCGGACAGGAGGTCACTCTCTTTCTGCTCACGGGTGGGGAACCATAAGCGATGTTCCCTGTGCATGTTAACAGTGTACAAGCATTCCATCTAGGAAGTTTCTAGAAGAAACTCCTATTCTCAAATGTATAACTAAAGGATACATTTATACATTTATTAGTCATTAAGACAAAATACTGCTTCTTACAGCCATTTACTGAGGGGGGAGGGAAACTGTAGAAAAGAATTAAAAATGAAGAGCTCTGTATTAAATTGATTAGAAATCTGATATTGCATAAAATTCAAATTATGACATAATCAAGCACTTTAAAGTCCCTGATTTCACACTAAGGTGGCATAATTTGAATGGAAAACAAAGTTTCTTACAAGATAAGTGCTACTAATGACAGATTTCTTTCCCCCACTGGGAAAGGCGGCGGCGTGGGGGGACACAGGAATGCGGGGGAGCAGAGAAGCAGAGGAAGAGATGAATTTGCTCGACTATGAACAGAATGAAATTAAGTTGAGGTAGTTTATTCTACCAGCCAAACTTTACTTATAATGTAATTTGTCTAAAACTCTTGCTAGTGAACGGCATTGAGAAAATTCTGCTACGAAGACTAGATTCTTAATGCAGGTTCACGTTCTAAGATTTCAATCCGAAACAGGAGTAAACAAGACTGTGTGTGCTTTCAGACAGATTAAAGTTTTTTGATCCCTATATATTTTGTCTGGACAGTTTTTGTAGTCACAGCAGACCTTGGTCACTGGTCTGACTCAGGTCTTTCTTGTGTAAAACCCCTTCCTCTGCTAATCGCCTCACGTTTATGAAACGGTTCCGGTTAACTGGACAGGCAGAACGGCACTGCGGGAGACCCCTCACGGCTCCGCGACCACCACCCCAGGAATTCTGGCAGGACATGCCTATCGTAACACCAGAAGCCAGCAACTGCCTTGAAATTCACACGAGGGCTGCACCCTGGCTCACTGATTTACTGAACCTGTAGGTCACTAAGATAGAATGTCATAAAAGAGAAATTTTATCTTAGTTTCAATTCATGATAATATAGTTTTAAAAAGATTCTTAGGACACAGTACTAGTAGTGAGTGGAAACTAACTGGCATACAGTCCAATCTAACGTTTTAGGCACAGACCTTAATTTGTCGGGCAGGGTCAGGCATGGTATTTCCTTCCGGGGCAGGAGGAAAGCAATCTCGGTACGTTGGGCTATGCGGGTTTGCATATACGGATTTCTGTTTGCTTCCCAAAGCCAGGTGCTCGCACACAGCCGTCACTCGGACAGGACTTCCCTCGCGGGAGAACGCGCCGCGGTAAGGTAACGTCAGTATTTTACATGATCCCGATTCCCACTTCCCTTTGCCTCCTGATGGCGACTCGGCCTGTCTGCGGACACACCTACTGGAGGAACTGCTTCCTCCAAGGTAGCTCTTTCAACAGTTACGGGTCCCCCCAGGAGGAGCTGCGGCGCGGGCTTCTGAGCGTTACAGTAAATCCACCAGAGTCAGGCCGCCACCTCCGTCCCCTCACAGAAAGCCGTGCCCCGGTGCGCTGGGTCAGGAGCTCTGCGTCGGCGCGGCTGCCTCCTCAGGGCGAGTGAACACGGATCCGGAACAGGCCTTGCTGAAGCTGCAGGCGGAAGAGCTTGCAGTTGGCGATGCGTAAGGCCGCACAGCCGGTGCGGCGGAGGTCGGACGGCAGCAGCGGCTTGGTGTGGTGCCACGTGCCCGTGCTTCTTTTAAACTCACGCACGTAGTCGTAGTTGGTACCTGAACCACGAGAAGCGGCAGAGGTGATACAACGCGCTTGGAATCGCCAGAAACCGCTCCAGCCAGGCCGCCGGACCGCGCTTACCTGTGTCGAGATCTCCGATAACGTAAATACTGGCTCCGATGGGGACGGCGCCGTAAACAAAAGAGGAGCTGGCGGGGATGCACAAGTTCTGGTCGTTAAGGTAGATCCACCTGGAAGCGAACAGACAGACAGATCTAAGGACGTCAAGAGGACGAGGTCTAGGAAGGCGGCAAGACGCGGGGACCGTCCAGAGCACAGGCCCCGCCCCCGCTCAGCTCAGCCCGCTTCCCCGCTTCCTTCCTGGCACCTGTCACTATGGATACTGCATTCTGCCCCTTCTAGAATGGCACTTGTTTGGAGACACAAAGAGTTTCTGCTTCTTTTGCTCAGCACGACGTTCCTGAGGGTCGTTACACCGTGGCTTATATCCATAACTCGTTTCTTACTACTGTAAGTGGTTTTCCATTGTATGGACGGGTTCCCTCACTCATGGTTCTTCGGGTGGCTTCCGGTGTTTGGCTTTGGTGAATGAAGCTGTTTTGGACACTGGAGTGTAAATCTTCTTTGTGGATATTATGTCATGGAGCTGGCTACAGGACTACAGGTATATTCCACCTGACATAGAAATGCCGCACCGTTTTCCACCGTGTTGCGCCATTCTCCATCCCAGTGAGCGGCATCTGAGAACCCCAACCACTGGGCATTGCTGCCCACTCTCAGGAATGTCGGGCTTTCTGACCTTGGCCATGTTAGAGGCGTGGGCTTCCCAGAACGCAAACATGTTGGGTGTCTGTGTGTGTGCTCACTGGCCATTTTATCTGCCTTCTTTTGTGAAATGTCTGCTCCAAGATCTGCTCATTCTTAAAACCGGGTTTTCTGCCTTCCTCTTGGGAACACAAGTCCTTTGTTAGATGTAGATCACCAATATTATCCCCGGCTTGTAGATTATCTTTTCATTTTCCTTATGGAGGCTTTTGAAGAACAGTTTTTAATTTTGATAAATTACAACTTACTCTTTTCTTTCTTTTTTTTAAAGGTCATGCCTCCTATGTGTTTCTAGGAAATCCCTGCCCTCTCCAAGGTTGCAGAGGTTTTCTACCTATGCTCTTTTGGAGACTTCATAGTTTCAGCTTTTACACTCCGGTCTTACAGCACGTTTCAAGCTGAGTTTTCAGTATGGTATTAGGTAGATAGATGTTCATTTCCTTCCCTACAGTTATCTAGTTGCTCCAGTACCACTTGCTGAAAGACCGTTTCTTTCCTCACTAAATTGCCTTGGCACTTCTGTTGAAAATCAATTTAATAGCCACTAAAAGGATCCAGGGCTCCGAAAACAAGTGGCTGATTCCCCAGCTGGGACAGGAAACACAAGATGAGCCTGGAGTACCTTGTGTGCCAGACAGGAAGTGCTGAAAGGACGGGGTGTGTCCAGGGGACACAGAGCTCATAGGAAGGCGTTCCCATTGGCCAAAGCTGGAACAGCTGAGCCACAAAATAAATAATGATAGTCCTGCATTTATAACTCACAGAATAAGGCACATTTTGTGCGGTGTCCCTGCCAAAAATGCATAACCTCAGCTCAATCATGAGAAATCATCAGACAAACCCAAACGAAAAGACATCAGACAAACCCAAATTAAAAGACATCCTATAAAAACACTGACCAATTATCTTCAAGAGTATCACGTTCATCAAAGGCAGGGAAAGACCAAGGAACCATCACAGATGAAAAAAGACTAAAGAAATACACCTGAGTACATTGTCGGACCCACGTGTGGATCCCAGAGCAAAGGGAAAAAAGAAATTAGTGGACGAGCTGGTGAAATTCGAATAAAGACTGTAGTTTACTTAATAATACTGTACCAACATAAATATCCTGGTTTTGAAATCTATACTATGGTGATGTGGATGTTAACATGAGGAGACGCTGGGTGCATGGCTCTATTTCTGCAACTTCCCTATCAGTGTAAAATTACTACAAAATGAAAGCATTTCGTTTGTTTGTTTGAACATCACCACCACCACCAACCATAGATTCTGCTATTTAACAGTTAGTGTTCACTTAAGGTAACTGGACCAAATAATTTTTCTTTAATAGCGAAAGACGCAGCTCGGTGTAGCAGACCTCAGTCAGACCCTGGGAATGTATCTAAGAGCTACCCATGTCCAGGCTCGTTACTGGAGCATATGGTGCCTGGACATTATTCCTGTATCTCCAACTCTGTGCTTTCAAGGGTCCGGGAAGACCACGGCTGAGAGCCAGTGCTTCTCCCTGTTAAGTACAAATGTGAAATCGTTTCACGAAGAACAGCACTTTCCTTTCAATGAACCCTTCCTTCCCAGACTGTTAAAAAGTAGCAGCTTCCATATTTGGAATTCTAAGAAGCACAGAAGCAAAATGACCTGTCAGAATGATCTGTCCGAGATCACGTGACCACTCTGGAGCAAGGCTGACGTAAAGCTGCCGGAGTCTAAATACCTTCATGCAACATTTGATTCATCTTCTATCTGAACGCTGACTGGTACCCAGCAGTTTGCCGGAACTAGGAATACAGTTTGGCCCTTACTTCCAAAATGTCTCTAGGACATAGGGAAAAGGAAAAATCCCAGAGCTCTCACTGAAAAAGAAAAATGGGGGCCTGAACACTGAAAGAAAATGTCAAACTACAATAGCTGGCTTATTCACACTTTTTATGTCCCCAGCGATAAACCTAAATATTGGAACCCCAACATTTTGATTCTTCCCAGGTTCTGAATTAAATGAAGCCAGTGAGTGTCCCCAGGCCTTGTCTCCAGCTAAACCCTACATCCAGGACGAAGGGCAGGAGGCGCACACGGCCCCTCGGGGCAAACCCATGACGGGGTCACGTGTGTCCTCACAGGGGTACCCCGCACTGCCAACCAAACACCTGTGACTAGATTCCTTACTGAAAAGCACATCGGAATACAACAGTACTTTGGCACAGTTTTGCAGAGTTGAGACTTTCTCATTATTCGTCCCTGGAACAATTAAAGCTGAAGAAATCAGTCTATGTAGATGATATCTACCAAATTTGGTCCAAAGCAGATCAATGACTCAGAGTTCCTGGGTTTCAGAAAAATAATCCTAGATGATCTCTTTCATATAATGCACAGGTGCAGTTGAAATAAAACCAACAGAAAAACTTAACTGCATCATGCATTTAGCTGCTGCTTATAAAATGGATATAAAACAGGGGCACCTGGGTGGTTCAGTCAGCTAAGCGTCCGATTTCAGCTCAGGTCATGATCTCACAGTTCGTGGGTTCGAGCTGTGCATCAGGCTCTGCGCTGACAGCACGGAGCTTGCTTTGGGATCCTCTGTCTCCCTCTCTCTCTGCCCCTCTCCCCCAAAAGATAAACATTAAAAAAAAATAAAACAGATATAAAAGGCATGTGGTTTTGCCTTTCTCTCTCTGCCACCTATCACCCGGTTGAGCCTGGACAATGTAGCTAACCGCCATCTGCCCAACGCAGATCCCAAACGCCACCACTAACAGCAAAATGACTTGTGGGCATGAAACCAAGTGTCCAGGGAAAAGTGCTCGGTTCAGCGGCCAGCTCCTAGCCGCCGGCCGGAGTAGCAGGCATGTTTGTGACGGACCAAGTAGTAGCGTGCCTTTAGCTAGAACGTTCTCGAACACGGTCATAGGAGGACTTGAGGCTTCAAGGATGTGTCCTCTAACCTAGAATGAGCAGTGTCCCTGGGAAGGAGACGTCAGAGGGCAGCCCGGCTCGTAGCAGCGAGGGTCCGGGAGAGCAGGACAGCAGGGGAGGCCGGGCAGGCGACTGGAGAGGAGGACGACGCAGGGAGGAGGAAGCCCTTAGTGGGCTGGCCCTCCTGTGAGAAGCAGCTGCTCTCAGCTCCGGGCAAGAGACAAGAGACCGCGGCCGAGGGCCTGGACACTGCGCAATCGCAGGCGGACCTGGGGACCCCGGGGAGTGAGCCGCTGGTGCTGCGGCAGTTTGGGCCGAAGGCCGCCCGGCGCTGGCAGCTCGGGGGGCCGACGGCCCTGGAGAAAAGCCTGCTGGCTTCGAGGCCCTGGAACCAGGGTGGAGCATCCGTGTGCAGAGGCCTTGAGAGAGGAGAGGCGAGGAGCCGCCTCAGTTCACGTGCATGCACTCGCCTGAGTGTGCGAGTGCGTGAACCCGGGGCGGGCTTCCAGAACCGAGGCCGTGTGCACGAGTGCTACAGCTGGCCGCACGCGGCTCTGAAGGCACAGAAGGGACCGCAGGCCGCGACAACATTCACGAGGTCCAGGACGCAGCCAGATTCCACGAGAGCCGAGAAAGGAGAGCCCATTCCCAAGGGAACAGACCACGGACAGACCTCGACTCTGACGTGACCGGGACGCGGGATGCTCCATCAGGCGGGGACTGGGTCGCGGCTGCATAACTATGCTCGAGAGACAAAGGGAAACATGCTTATGAGAAGGTAGGAGATTTCGGCAAAGAAATGAAGAAATCTAAAATTCTGCCCCAAGAAACTGGGGAAGGAAAGAGCAAAATAAACCCAGAGTAAGTCCAAAGAAGGAAACAGTATAGATGACAGCAAACACCAATGATGGGCGAAACACAGCAGAGAAAATGAACCCAGTGTTAGGCTTTGCCAATAGGGGGCGCTGGAGGGACCAGAAGGCCAGGTGGGGAAAGGAGTTGGTGTCTGTCTTTCCTTCCTCCCGAGGGCTGCTGCCTGCAGCGTGCAGAGACCCTGAGGTGCTTGCCCTCAGCAGGGTCCTCTCAGGCCAGCTCTGCCCCCAGACCCCAGCGTCCTGCCTGCGGTGGCCACAGTGCATCCTTGCCGGGTGGGTGGCCTCTTCCCAATATGCTCCTTCTTCGGGTACTTCCCACAGCCCTAAAGGGAGCACTTCCCAAATCAGCGCTTTCTGCCTCCTTAGAGCTCACTTACACCGGTTAGCAGTTAGCCACCTCTTACTAGTTAATGACTACGTGAATCAAATTTTCCCTGTTCAGATGACTGGTGTGGTCTCTGCCCCTTGACTGGACCACGACGGAAACAGATGTGGTCAGGAGTGCGGTCCATCTCCCCATGTCTCATAAAGTAGCACCTGCTACTTCCTAACCATCAGATTCAAACAGTGTAATGCCAACGGGGCCGACCAATATGATGTTTTAAAGGAACACCAGGATGACTGGAATCTCCCTGGACAGGGCAGACAGCAGGACTGGGGGCCCTGAGGCCAGGCAGCGCCAGGAAAACTGCTTCCGGGGGCCCGTGCAAATGGGTATGAAGAACAGGCGGAGCTAGGTCAACAGCCACATACCAAGGCCAGGGGCTGCGCTGCATAAGGACACTACATCTGGACTAAATCTGAGATCCACGTAAGCATCTGATTATGTTTATGAAACACACAGTTACTGTCCAAAATCCCAACTGCCTTTTCTACTTTTCCAAGCGCCTTAAGTGGGGTTGTGAGAGGCAGCGCCACTCTGGCACGCTCAAGTCTTTGATGGGGGCACTAAATGCTGTAAGTCGTTCAAGGATGCAGAACTGCTTCTGGATTTCAGTCTTGGGGGAAAGGAAAGTTGTAGTGGACTTGCACATAGCCCTTCCTACCACAAGGGCCCCCAACCCGAGGGTCAGAGACCCAACACGGGGATTCTGCGCTTGTCAAGTTCATCTGCCCAGTTATACGTCCGGGGATCAAAACATGAGGCTGACGGGTCCTGATGTCAACAGTCACCAAGACAGGCCTGTAGAAACGAAGGGGGGCATCCGGGCTGAGCGTGCGCGGGGAGGCGTCAAACACGGGACGCATGAAGAAGGGGCTGGAGCGTGGGGCATGGGAAGGAGGAGCCTGGAAAAGGCTGAACATTTCTCTCAACCTGAGAGAGCGAGAGCCTGGTGGGAGGGCACGCCTGCCGCCCCTGTCCAGTGCGCAACGGGGAAACACCAAGAACTGCCAGCGGGAGAATGAAGTGACCAAAGTCAGATAAATCTTTCAAAAACACAAATAGGGACAAAGTACGGGAAGCCTGGCTGGACGGGTACTGACACTGCACACACGAGGGCCCAGGGGGGCGGGGCAGAGAAGCCAAGGCGGGCGACGTGGGAAATATTCCAGAGCCTTCAAGAAGGGTCAAGCCTGGGCGACAGACGGGACGTGAAGCACAAGAGAGACCGAAGGTGAGCTTTCTCGGGTGTGCGTCACCGGGAGGGCGGCGGTGTCAGGGAGCAGCCACCCGGGCGGGGACAGGGGTGCTGGACATTCTGGACTTGCCAAGCGGTCACTACGACGTGGCATAGCTTTGGGCAGTTTCTTTGCTCTCCTTCAGACCGTTTTGTTTTTAGTCAGAAACACAGAAAGTAAGATATGGCATTTTTCCAGGAAAGTTTTAACCTAAAAATAGGGAACAAAGACAGGAAAGACAAGAGATTACTTAGAAACAATAAATGTTCTCCAATCTAATACAGATTGCTCATCTGGCAACAGTTTCCACGGTATGCAAATATAACATATTTGGAAACATCTGCTCTTTTGGGAAATAAACTACTGCTGTATGTAAGTTTCCTCCTGTAAAGATTTACAGGAAAGCCTGTGTTTTTAAGGCCGTATGGTATGGTGGCTGTAAAGGTGTACTGTGGGGCCGGAGTGCCCGAGTTCACGTTCCAGCTCCGTCACTTGTGACCTGTGTGTCTTTGGGCGTATGACTTTATCTCTCTGTGTTTCAGTGTAAAATTGGAATAAAAGGAGCACCAATACTCAGAGAGTTGCTTTCTGAAGACCGAATGAGTTATGGATGAGTTAATACAGGGCACTTAGTGTTACATAAATAACAAGGAAGAATCCTAGACGTTATACTGACAAGGGGAATTCAGCTTTTCCTGTTCTATTATTTAAAAATTAACACAGGTGGGCGCTTGGCTGGCTCAGTGGGTAGAGCATGCAATTCCTGATCTCAGGGTCTTGGGTTCAAGCCCCACCTGGGGCCTAGGGCTTACTTTATAAACTAACAAGGACAGGGGTGCCTGGGTTGCTCAGTTGGTTAAGTGTCCGACCTTAGATTTTCCCCCAGATCATGACCTCACGGTTCGTGAGTTCCAGCCCTGCGTTGGGCTCTGCACTGACAGTGTGGAGCCTGCTTGGGACTCTCGCTCTCTCCCTTTCCCTGCCTGTGTACGTGTGCTCTCTCTCTCTCTCTCTCTCTCTCTCTGTTTCCCTCTCAAAATAAATAAATAATTGAACACCTTAGAAATAAGGAAACTACTGATCCCTAAATTCATTTGGAAGTGCTTTTAAGTAGCAAGGAAGGAGCCATGCTCTATGTCTAACACTTATGAACTGATAGCAAGCGATACACTTACGTTTAAAGCTTACCCACTCTAAGTAAGACACAGCCTGATAGAGACATAAAGGTTCTGGCGATTGATGGCATCTCAAGGACGGACTGAGAAACCGTGCAGCCAGACAGAAGTCCTAGAAACAAACAGGGCCAGGGAAGAGGGAGGCGTCGGCGGGCCAGTGGCGGCCTGTAGCTCACGCCGCCTCAACAGTAACTCAACCGTTCCGAGAAAGGTGCGCGTCAATATTTCATCAGGAACCAAACACGCTGACCACTGCTTACAGGTGAAGCTGGGCACAGGCTCTCGAGATGCACTCGGGCAGGAATTAATTACCACAGTGGACAGTCAGCCCTCACAGCAATGTGTCAAGAGAGGTGTAGGAAGTCTCTGAAATTCTGCCCCCTCACCCCAACCCCATAGCAGACATTCTCTCAATTGCTCTCATAGTTTGTCAAATAAATTTTCCCAACACTGTCTATCCTTGTAATCAAAGGAGATAAAAAAGGCTATGCAAATGTCCTGAATATAAAATGCATTAAAAGTTAAGTATCATTTATTTGTATCTCTAAAATCTTGGAAACTGCACCTAGTTGGCCCCAATCTAGAACAGTAAGAAATTAAACGTTGCATTATAGCACCCCCTTCTGGTAGCTCGACTGAAATACTGTAACAAGATGAGTTTTCCCACGACCATCTCCCTCCAGGACTTGAACATAAGAGCCCTGCTTAGTGGCATCACGGTAAGACGTGTGAGAGGAGAGAAGGGGAGGGGCGGGAGGGGCGCCTGCTCCACAGGACGGGCGCGGCAGCCTATCAGATGTCTGGAGGCTCCGCGGCCCCACACTTCATCCGCGGAGCCAGCCTTTCCCTGCGCGGCTGACGCGGGCTGGGCGCACCGCCGCAGCCAGAACGCAGAGCTGGCTGAGCCGGATCCTGCCCTTCAGAACCTCACGGTTAAGGATGACAATCCAAGACTCTGGAATTCAGTGTCACGGCATCACAGACTGAGGAACCTAAAGCAGAGGTGTGAGAAGGCTTTCGCTAGGCAGCAGATCATTAAGCACCGTTTTGGAAGAGGCTAAATTAACTGGATAAATATTGGAAGGGAAATGTTAGGCAGTGTGAATAGTACAGAAGCATAGAGCTGAGATAGTCATAACGTGTTTTGGAAGAAAAATGCTGCTCGGCGTGACTCAAGTAAAGCATCTGTGTTGAACAGTAGCAGAAAGAATAGACGAAGACCGTATCACAAAAGGCCATAGATGCTAGGTTAGGGAGTTTAAACTTGAAAAGCTACATCAAGCCAACGAATGATTTTAAGCAACCAAGAGTCAAGCTCTGATATAGATTTCAGAAACACTTTTCAATGGTTGTAAGTACAAACACTTCTGAAGTCACTAACTAAATATCTAGTGGGCATCAGGCGTTATGTCCTAAATAGATGAGGTAATTCAGTAAAGTAACTCGAAAACTAAACAAGTCGGAGAGACGACTTTGAAAGCATAAAGGAGAAGCTGCAGAAGTTAGGTGAGACCGCTCGTCGTTACCTTTTAAACTCATCGTGGTAGAATTCAGACTTGCAAGTGACCATCTCACTCCCCTGGATGTCTTCACGACTCCTGACTCCGCCGAATACGTAGAGTTCCATGGCAACTCCACAGGCCACAGCTCCAAATCTGAAAGGCCACGCAGAGCGCATCAGCTACTGGATTTGCAGCCCGTGGTTGTAAATGGAGTCCCTAACTCCTCTTAAGCTTGTTTTAACACCACGACATTCAGGATCTCAAGAATGGGTGGGTCTTCCTTTTCAGGGAATGGATTGTTCATTTACTTTTTTAAAAAAGGTCTGTTTCTTTTTGAGAGGTGGGGGAGGGGCAGAGAGAGCCGGGGACGGAGGATCCGCTGCAGGCTCCAACTGTTAACGCAGAGCCGGACGCGGGGCTGAAACTCGTCAACTGGGAGGTCATGACCTGAGCGGGAATCAGACGCTTAACTGACTGAACCACCCAGGTGCCCCTCATTTACTTTTTTATAGAAACCAAATGCCAAGTCAAGGGAAAGGTTCACCTGAAAGAAAGGGAGACTCGGGAAGTCCACATCCACGCTCTCATACCTCCTCTCCTTTAGCGGACAGATAGCGGTCCACTGCTGGGTCCTTGGGTCGTAGCATTCCACAGATTCGAAGAGCTTCCCATACGAGCCTCCGCCCATGGCATAGATTTTCTTTTTCATAGCTGCATAGCAGCCAATCTGAAAGGAGAAAGCAAAAGAGGGGAGGCAAGACTGATCATCCAAGCTAGAAAAACGCTACCTGTAGTCTAGGCTGCACCGTAGGGTATCTGGGAAAGGATGTGATTTCTAACAGCGAAACGATGGTGCTTTCCAATACCACGAACGCAGGATTTTAAAATCAAGAAGAGGAGGAGACACAAATATTGTCTGTTACCTCTATCTAATATGATTCCACTACGTGAGATATATAAAGACTCTAATTTTTAAAAGTTTGTTTGTTGGGGCGCCTGACTGGCTCAGCTGGTTAAGTGCCAAGTTCGGCTCAGGTCATGATCTCGTGGTTTGTGAGTTAGAGCCCCGCGTCGGGCTCTGTGCTGACAGGTCAGAGCGTGGAGCCTGCTTCACATTCTGTGTCTTCCTCTCTCTCTGCCCCTCCCCTGCACACACTCTGTCTCTCTCTCTCAAAAATAAACATTAAAAAAAATTTTTTTTTAAGTTTATTTATTATTGAGACAGAGAGGGAGAGAGAGAGAGAGCAAATGTGTGTGCACACGCAAGCAGGGGAGAGGCAGAGAGAGAAAGAATCCCAAGCAGGCTCTGCACTGTCCATGCAGGGTCTGAAGCAGGGCTTGATCTCACAAACGGTGAGATCACAACCTGAGCCAAAATCAAAAGCCAGACGCTTAACGGACTGAGCCACCCGAACCGCCCAGGTGCCCCACCCCTAATTTTTACAGGGGCCTTCCAGGCTCTCTATCCTTCCACTGCTCTTTGAAGATCCCGAGATCTTGGGGCGCCTGGGTGGCTCAGTTGGTTAAGCATCCAGCTTTGGCTCAGGTCACGATCTCACAGTTCATGGGTTCGAGCCCTGTGTCGGGCACTGTGCTGGCAGCTCAGAGCCTGGAGCCTGCTTCGGATTCTGTGTCTCCCTCTCTCTCTGACCCTCCTTGCTCATGCTGTCTCTCTCCATCTCTCAAAAATTAACAAAAATTTTAAAAAAGATATAAAAAAAGAAGATCCCGAGATTTAGATTCCATCGAGCAAGATGTCCCTCAGCTCCCGCCCCGAGCCGAGCAGGCACAGAGCGTGGGAACGCAGCACGTGAGCTGTGAAGTCCGGGGGCGGCATGAAGGTCTGGCCTGATGAAGGGCCCCCGCGTCCCACACCAGGGAACGGGAGCGCGGGAGCCGTGCTCTCAACAGCCAACGGGAGCCACGTTTTCACTCCACTCAGTGCACAAGGGCCGCTCCTGCCTGCGGCCTGCCTCTCCTCGGGCCTGCGCGGCGACTGGGCAAGTAGGTCTGGAAGACCTGGGTGCTTCCTAGGTGAGCACCCGCATGGCGCAGCTGGCAAGCATGGGGTAGGCGCTGTAGGGCCCCCCGTCAGCGTGAGCGCTGACGGACAGCAGATGGCGACAGAGGCAAGCC
This sequence comes from Suricata suricatta, assembly GCF_006229205.1. Taxonomy (NCBI): domain Eukaryota; kingdom Metazoa; phylum Chordata; class Mammalia; order Carnivora; family Herpestidae; genus Suricata; species Suricata suricatta. Next base: position 6,383,027 of record NC_043715.1, read on the forward strand.
ACCAACAGCGACACAAGCCTACAACACGAATACTTTTAACACTATCGATCGTACTAGAGGGCGTGTGTGGGAAACGAAGAAACGCTAACTTTAAGTCCCAATTTGTCATCACAAGACGTGGTTCTCTCACCTTTCTAACCATGGTCAGGTCAGGTTGCTTTGTCCAGGTTTTAGAATAAATGTCGTAGCACTCCATGGAAATCAGCTCTTTTTCTCCGTCCTCGCCTCCTAAAATGTACAGCATCCCGTCGATCTCCACAATTCCAAAATTATGCCGCGGCTGAAAAGACATCGGAGGCCTCTGCGTTCAGAAGGCCCACTGCCGGCCGGAAGGCAGGGAGCTACACGTCTCACACAAACTACAGGCACCACGATCCTCCCGGCTTCCGGGCCCAAGGCCACGTCTCTCAGATGCCTGTGACTTCCCGAGCGGCTCCCTCTCCTGCCACAACAGGGAACCCACTTCCCGGAGCTGACTCTGAACAGGGAATTATGCGCGTGATAAATTCACCGGTACAATCATTATTTTTCACTCACCAGGGCTCTCAACAACGGTACCTTCTGGGTTAATAAAACTACGTGTGTTTAGCAACGGGCTGCTGTTGGTGTGTGAAGGACACGCAAGGGCCACGGCAGCAGTGCCGCCGGAGGCTGGGAGTGGCCTGGGGCGGCCAGGCTCGCGTGCGGGCCATCGGGGATGACGGGAGCCTGAGGTGCCTCACGCTCGTTTGGCGGCAGACATTTCCTCAGTGTCCCGCTGCCCCGTGCCCAGCGTTGTCGTAGCACTGAAGACAGAGTCCTCAGCACAAAGACAAAATCTCCGGCTGCCAAGGGACTTGTGTGAACAAGAAGAAAGAAAACGGGAAGCGTGGGGAGGGCTGCGGGGCCGGACAGAAGGCCTCCCCGGGGCGCGCTGTGCGAACACTAGTGGAAACAAGGAGCGAGGTGCACGGGCGTCTGGGAAAGGTCCGCAGCGAGAGCATGTGCAGGCTGGAGAAACCACGACGAGGTCCCACAGAGCGATGGCAGGCATGGGGTGGGGGGGGGGCGGGCACCAGCATGGGTGGAGCGGCGGCGTGTGGCACGGTCGCTGCTTCCCCCATTACACGTTGGCAGACACAAAACAAAAGCGCTAAAGGGAAGAAAGACATACTACCAAAGCAAATGAAAAAGGACTTTTTACCTCATTCATTGGTGGCAACACAGTCCATGTATTTGCATCTGGGTCGTATTTTTCTCCGGAGCTCAGGGTCTGCTTGTTTTCATCTTGGCCCCCAAATACAAACAAGAATCCCTCTGCAAAAATCAAAGGAGACACACAGGGAAGGTGAACTTTGGTCTCCGCACCCCTCTCTGCCGAATACAAATGCCCCAGCTGTAGAGGCAGTATGTGGAGACAACTTCTCTAAGAACAAGAGCAGTGGGTGTGAGGGCTTGAGCACAATTCCTTCGGTGCTGATCCTGAGTGAGGGAGCCTAATCCACTTCTGCGAGTCACTGTGGCCCTCTGCTCTCAGTCAGCATCGGAGAGGGTTCCCGCTGCCACAGCGTAGGACCCAGACCGACACCGCCCGCGCGGACAGCAGGCAGCTCCACCAATTCTACTTCCCCTCTGGGACTCTCCAAGGGCTTCTGATCGACAGCCCACATGTGCTCCTTCAGGACCCAGGAGCGCTCAGACCCAGGGCACCTGGGTGCACTTTGTATTCAAAACAGGATCTAAGAGTCACTGTTGAGCTTCCTGTTTCAGGTAATGGGAGGATCAGTTTATTCGTACCAACTCTTGTGCAAAACAGTTTTGAAATGGAATAATCTGAAAAGAGAAGGGGCCAACAGGACAATATGGCAGACCTGAGAGAAAAGTGGGAGCTGGAGAGGTTACCAACCTCTGGGGGCATTTACCAATCTGGGAAATTTCTAGACTATCTTGTAGTGGCTTTGAGGTCATGAAAAAGACAGAAATCAAAACACAAATACTGGACTCATAGGAAGTATGGCTCCTGGCAGGAGAGCCTCTCCCAAGTTCACCCAGAACCAGAGCCCAAATTTAAATCTCCTTGCTTGTCTGGAAGATCTCAAAGTTTGAATTTGATTTACAGTAATTCCAAATTGGTAGTGTTTACAGGCAACTGGAAGAAATAAATTTAAAACTTAGGTGGAAGAAAATACCTTTATCTAATCCTTAGATCAGACTATTCTAAGATTTTAAAGCATCAAGTTATTCCTACAAATACTTTTTAATAAAATGATCAGCACCCACCCAAAGATACTAGGACATAGAAAGCAGACTATAAAGTAGAATCAGCAACAGAAGACAATAAGAAGCAGTGTTGCAGAGACCTCAAATTTCAAATACTGGACTCATCAGAAAGCCAATAAAATGACAATGCTTATTACTATGTTTAAAAACTAAAAGACAATTTTTAAGATAACTCTTGGAAAAAGGGGACTACAGAAGTGACACAGCAGATTTTAAAAAAGATTTAAAGTTCTCGTAATAAAAACAATAAACTAGGTAAAAAAAAAAATCCGGTAGGTGGGTCAAATGGCAGATCTGTTGGTGTTAAAGAGATAACTCATTAAATGGAGGGTAAATCAAGAGAAATCACAAAGAGGGCAACATATGGAGAGACAAAAACTCAGAAAACAAAACAAAATAAAGGCAGGAGGCTGAGGACATTCCAAAAAGGTGTAGCCATGTTTAATCTGACTTCCAAAAGGCAAGAGGAGAGAGAGAGGACAATGAAACAGAGGCAATATTTAAAGACATAAATATGAGTAAGAATTTTCCACATTTGAGGAAAGCCCAAGCCACAGAGTTAAGACACCCTAAAATTCTATACCCAGCACAAGTATCCTTTAGGAATGAAGTCAAAATAATGGCATTTTTGGACAAACACATCCAAGTATTTGCTAGCTGGAGACCCACATTGAAGGAAATTCAAAAGGATGAACTTCAGAGAGAAGAAAAATAATCCTAGATGAAAGGTTGGAGGACTAAGAAGGAAAAATAAAATGGTAAGATAGGCAGGTAAATCTAAACAGACACTCCACAGATACATAGACAAAACATAGGTGAATAAAACATGTCTATATGTAAATATGTATTCATAAATAGTTGTGTTTTAATACTGCAAGACTGTGGCACACGAAACACAGCAGAAATGCACTTAGGCTTTGACAACTTAAGAACACAGGCTCTGGTTTCTCTGACGGCTTTCAAAGGAACATAGACAAAGACTGGAACTTCTAACCTGGAAGACAGGGAAAGAACCAGTCCATCCGCTAAAGCAAAAAAGACAGGAGGGGGACAGGGAAAGAGGACACGCAGTACAAGCTGGCCAAGCAGGAGCCACGTGGGCACCTCACAGACACACTCACTCCGGCGGGGCACAACCCTATCCTCCCTGCTCAGTGTTTCTGGAGCACCAACCCCTCCAGGAAATCTTGGAAATGTGTGACATTGGAACCACTGCAGTAGGTATGCGTGTGTGGAAATCATGGATATATGTAGGTACTATGAGAAGAAAATGTGAGGAAGCTAATTGTAAGAAGATAGAACGGGGAAATCAGACCCACATCCTGTTGGCTACATTGCAGCCTCCTGCTGCTTATTACTAACAATTAACTTCAATAACCTTGGAACCCACAGAATGACTCCCCTCTGTACTATAGTTTAGCTTTAGCCATCTCTATAATCTGGGGTAGCTTTCAAATATCTTTAAAGCCATGTTAGTGAGCAAGCAGAGACTGTAAAATAAGGAGGATTCCAGGAAGACGTTTGGCAGTCATTAGAATTTAGTGGAACGGTGGGTGAACCCAAGTGGAAGACCGAGGTGGAGAGAGAGGCAGCACACGCTCAGAAGGCAGCAAGGACAACCTTTCCCATCACCTCGAGTGAGAACTTTGAATGACGTGACACGGTTTTCAAACTTGCAAAGGTCAGTGAAAGATACTTTCTGTTGTAAAATAACTTTAATCCTTTGCTAATGAAAGTAATATTTTCTAAAGTCTCATGTGAAATGCCTGCTTTTATGCAACAGCTTTACTTTTGATACAGTTACTATAATTCAGAATGGCATGAATCTCAAAAACGGGAACTCTGGGTTGTGGGTGTGGCCGCGCAGGCCACTGTCGGGAAGAGTCCCTGAGGGCTGCCCTTCTATCCGTCTATCTATCAAGTGAAACAGCTCCTCTACTCAAATTCTTAAAATAGCCAGGTATGAAAGATTTGGGTACATGAAGGATGACCAAAGACTCTCTCCTCCTTCCAGAGTCTGGAAGGCTAGAACTAGCCAGAAGATGTCATCATAGAGATAATAAAATTATCTCTTAAAATTAAAATTAAATCTCTCAAAGGCTTTGTGTCATTCCGCACAACTCTGAAATTACATATTACTTGATCTCGTGTTTAAGTAAAATTGACCGCAGAATGGTACCTGCTGAGAGAACTCCGTGGTTAATTCTTGGCATGCTTAAAGGGGCCAGTTCAATCCAAAGCTGCCTATTAGGGTCATAAAGAGGGCACATACATCGCATCGCTGCTGTTGGTTTCCGTGAACTAGGGAAATAAATAATTGATTAGCAGTTAATGTGCTTTATATAGTTTCTGCTTATAATAACTATGACTACTTTCATTGCTCTAAAGAACATTTAAGACATTTTAAAAAATCCATTGCTATTATGCTCCGATACAAAAAAAAAAATACTACGAATTCCTGCTTACATGGAAATGGCTCTCCCCTTATGAGGGTTGAGATGACTCAGGCCCGGTACTCACACTCTTTCCTCCCCGCCGACAGTCACAATGCACTCGGAGTAACCCCGCGGCTTGAAGTTGGCCAGCATGGCCTCCCCCTGCTGCGGCTGGCTCAGCGGGATGTTGCTGCACTCCTTGACGATTTCGCGCACCAGCGGTTCATTCAGCATCTGTTCCCGTAAGTAGCTGGAGTCTAACCCTGAAACCCACAGGGCTGACATCACGTCCTTCATGTGCACCTGCACGGGAGGGTGGAAAGAACGGGGAGAAACGAAAGATGAAGGACGCAACACACGGTTTTCAGAACATCCCTTTTCCGACTCATGGAACCTGAAGTGATGAGCACACCATCGGTGGGCAAGTTGCAAGCGCCAGCACTGTGTGAACACGGTTTACCGCCCCTTTCCTCTCTATGTCCCGCGGCCTTGATAAACAGGACAAGTGTAACTTAAAAAACTATCAGTTCAGATTTATATTTGATGTAGCACCAAGGAGTTTCAGGCGGCTTTCTTTACACACCTTAGCCACAGGAAACCTTGGAGCTCAACTGTGGTGGCCTTATTTATTTCACGTGGCTGGATGTGCTGAGTCGAGTCACATTTTTTTTTTATAATGCTTTTTATTTATTTTTGAGAGACAGAGAGAGACCACAAGCAGGGGAGGTTCAGAGAGAGAGGGAGACACAGAATCTGAAGCAGGCTCCAGGCTCTGTGCTGACGACTAGCACAGAGCCTGACACGGGGCTCGAACCCACAAACTGTGAGATCTGACCTGAGCTGAAGCCGGATGCTTAACCGACTGAGCCACCCAGGCGCCCCGAGTCCAGTCACATTTACGGAAATGTCAGACACGGTCATAGCTTGACTCGATACGGTGAAACAGATAATGAAAACGGATCGACATTAACATCACAAGATTGAGGCGCTTGGGGGGCTCAGTCGGTTAAGTGTCTGACTTCAGCTCAGGTCACGATTTCGCAGTTCGTGGGTTTGAGACCTGCATCGGGCTCTGTGCTGACGGCTCAGAGCCTGGAGCCTGCTTCAGATTCTGGGTCTCCCTCTCTGCCCCTCCCCCACGTTTTTCTTTGCCTCTCAAAAATAAACAGTAAAAAAAAAAATTATTTTTTTAAACCTTGCAAGAATATCTAGAAAAGCCAAAGTTCAGAAGAATCCCGAGTATTCTGTAGTTCTTCAATTATTTTTGTTAAAAAATATCTAACATGTATGATATGAATTATATGCTTTTCATGATGGATCATTAAACTTGAACAGACAACAGCATTCTACACACATGAGGTGAGACTCCTTAATGAAGAGTTTTTCTTGGTTCTACAATAGTCGTTTTAGAGTATACTCTTCCGTATCCAAAGTGGCAAAAGCTTTTAAGGGATGAAGTCTGTAAGTCTTTCAACCAAAGGAGGAAGAAATGCCTCTTGTTTCCCCGGCAGCCTCGTCACTTGAAGAGGAAAGGAAGGGGCAGCTAGAGGCAGCGGTCTCCGCGAGCGGCAGCGAACTGGGACCGCTCCGATCTCCTCTCCTCATCCGCCCCCCAACGTGGGAAGTGAGCGCTCACCCCCACACCGCGCTACGGTCCCACGGCCCTGGGTGCTTCTACACCGCTACCGGGCAAGGGTTTCTACCTGCAGAGTAGCAGCCCATCATTTCTAAATAGGCCTACAGAAGTAAAAAAAATCTTTTTATTTATTGAGAGCGAGAGAGCGAGCATGTGCATGTGAGCAGGGAAGGGCAGAGAGAGAGAGAGAGAGAGAGAGAGAGAGAGAGAGAGAGAGAGAGAGAGAGAGGGAGGGAGGGAGAATTCCAAGCAGGCTCCGCACTGTCAGAGCAGAGCCTGATGCGGGACTTGAATCCACAAACCTTGAGATCGTGACCTGAGCCAAAATCAAGATTCAGATGCTCAACTGACTGAGCCACCCAGGTGCCCCACTAGCCCTACAGAATTTTCAAAATTACAGGATATTCACTAGTACCTCAGTCAACAGTTATCGAGAACAATGAACAATGCAAGTATACATTTGGAAAACTACTTTAAAACCTAACAGTTCTCAGTTTGAATGCAGTAATTGAAGCTAGCGTCCATCAACACCGGAATCACAGCTCTGGGATTTGGCCCACGCCCCCACTGTGGAACAAGTTTGGATCGGAGGCCCTTCCTTCCCAGATGCTGCTCCCAGGTCTTCCCATCTGGAACTGCAGCCCCGTGACAACTACAGGGAGCTCTCCTGCCTCGTGCTGGGTGGTGCCAATCACCCCCCACCCGTCTGCCACAGCCCTGTGCCCCCTCTCACTCCGCGGCCTCTGTCAGAGCCCCCCCATGGATTAGCCCAGAAATGGTGAACAGAAGGATGCCGAATTTCTATAATCTCCAGCATAAGCCTGAAACGCCTTTTCCCATTAAAAACAATGTACAAGAGATACCACGTTCCTTACAGATATTAATAGTTTCACTGCTGTATTATGAGGTCCGTGAGCTTTTGTGGTCAGGTCTCGAAAACAACTACTTCAATGATCCTGATGCAAAGATGTATCACAGACACCTTTTATTTCTTCAAATGTTTTAATTATTTTTGAGAGAGGGCAAGAGAGCAAGAGAGAGTGGTGGAGGGACAGGGGGAGAGGAAGACTGAGGACCCGAAGTGGGCTCTACACTGAGATCACGAACCATGAGATCATGACCGGAGCCAAAGTCCGACGCTTCACCGACTGAGCCACCCTGATGGCCCCCCCCCCAGACATCTTTTAGATCACAACTTTGTAAGTCTATCAAGTTGAAAAGGAAAGGTAACACACCTACCCTTTGGAGTAAACGAACAAATGACTGATCTAAGTTAAGTACAGAGGCAAGTCAGCCCACGTGCACGCCACAGGTACCTTTCTCAGCTCTGTATCGTGTGCTATCCATCGGATTACTGCTTCAAACACGTATCTCTCGTTGCCGACATTTAACTTCTCCAGAGAAATCACTTCTTTAAGCTTCTGTGGACTGAGTTCTAGGAATTCCTCGGTGCTGCTGACGTCCCGGAAATGGGTCTCCAGGTACTCCGTGGCCAGGTAGTGGACGTGGTGCAGGCAGTAATGAAGGGCAAAGTCTCGGATCCCGATGCAGTTCTCGGCGGCAATGCAGCCTTCTAAGAACTCACAGCACAGGGTTTTCAGATCTGTCAGCAGGAGCAGGTCTGCTGCCTGCACAACATCTTGGATTGTATCTTCGTTCAGCCGGATCTGCAAGAGGATCATCGACATTTTACATCGGAACGTACAGATCAGAAACCCAGACTGCTAACCTATCAGGCTGAACCACACGAGAGGAAGCTCCACTTGTGTAGGTCAAAGATGATCGAATGTTGGCAATGTCACAGAGTCCAGCCTAGGGCTTCTTTTCCCAGAGGAGTCTGAGGGCACCAGTGAACCCCGCACACCAGGAGCAGCACGTGGCTGACTTCCCAGCACTCCCCTTGCTTTACCGACATGAACTATTGTGACCCCTTCGCGGGCTAGCCATCCACACTGCTCACTTCTAGGCCTACGTGACTGAATGCTTGGGAGTGGACAGGTCTGCGTTCTGTGGTCAACTGAGGAGGTGTCTTTAATCACCAGCCCCGGAACCGTGGAGAATCTTGCTTCCAGATGTATCACCGTCTGTCTTTTGCCAGATGGTGTGCCAGACATGCCACTCTAGCCCCTTGGGGGCGGGGGGAAGGGCCACGCTGCCCGAGGACCGCGTGCCAAATGCCAAACATCGCGCTCGCTGTGACACAAACCCTCTGGTCTCAAAGGCACTCTCTGGAGTAAATCCCTACGGTAAGACTTCTTGTTTATCATTATGAACTTCACTTTTCCTTAACTTTCTGATGCTTCTTCCTCCCTCCACCTGACAGTTGCTACGTCCAACAGTCAGGGGACGCGAGGAAGCAAGCCTCTGAAACACTGTCACCATCACAGCAGCCCAGACTCTCCTCTCCCAAAGAACAGGTGCTTCTCCCACCCTCGGACATTTGAGGGAGGGATTCCGCGTTCCAGGACCACAAGAAGCAGTTGACACGTTGTATACCGCAGATGCAGGAAAAGAACGTATGACTGCCAATCACCCTAGAAACTGAGCAACAAAACTGCAAACAAGTGTGTGGAGCAGGCCAAACGTCAGGAAGCCTTTCCTGGTTCCGTGAAGTAGGAGATTCAGCCACAGAACAGCAGCTAGCTGTCCCCCAGTCAGATGCAGGCACGTGAAAACACCGCTGAATTCCCTTTCGCTAAGACTGGACTGACAAATCAAGAGTTTGTTATAACTTAGGCTGCAGCTATGGGTTTAAACCGTAATTCATTTAAACTGGGAACAAAACACGTAAGTCAACCTATAAATAAGGTTTCAAGATTCAAATCCAAGCCGGAAAAGGAATATGCTCTCGTTGGCTTAAAACTTATGGCTGCTGAACTGATTTTAAAAGTGAGCCGAGAGGCTGGTCCTCAGGCTGGTTTTGCGAGGCTCCTGATTTTGTGATGCTTTGGTGTTTTAAGGACCGTCCCAAAATTCATCTAAGTTCATTTATTTTTAACAATCACACACAAACCTCACATGCCCACCCCCCCCACCCCACGCAGTGCTCAGAGAAAAGAGAAGAGTGTTCAGAGAAGGTTGACTGAATGAATGTATTCAGAGAAGGTAGGCAGTGTGTCCAGAATACTTAGAAAACATGGACGAGTTGATGCTTACACACGAGGAGGAAGGAGTAAGGGAGAGAGTAGGAAAGAAGCCCTCAAAGAGTACAGATAAAACGCACGCTCACATACCTACATGTGAGATGCGCTACCTCCCTCCCGTCGGAAACCAGCCCTGGTGCCCGCCTGAGCGCCCCTCGCCCCCCCCCCGCTGCACCCCCAGCCACACAAGCAGGGACTGGGGGCTCGGGGATGGCGGCGAAAAAGAAAGAAGTCTCCTCACTCGCTCTCACACAGAGAGTAAAGGAACCTCCTTAGAACGGGTACAATGGGGACACTGGTCCCACGGAGGCCATAGGACGCAGGAATCATGAATACAGCACAGGTGCCGGTCATTAGCGTAAATCTCAACCTCTTTATTTCTACAAAGTAAGCTCCCCCCACCCAGCGAAGCTCCCACTTCCAGGCTATGGGCACAGAGTAAGACGGGAATGAAGATTTAAAAGCAAACAGCCGTGCAAGGAGCGCCCAGGTCCTTCCTCTCTCACGATGGAAGGCGGAGCCCGGAGCGGTTGAGTACAGAAAGCGGGACTCGGCTAAGAATCTACCCAGTCTGCTTTAAAGAGCAGAGGCCTGGACGCGCAGAGCTGGGTGCCATTCCCGGCAGGAGACACGCGTCCCGCGGACAATGACAGACGGAGAGGGCGGCCGCTCGGTCACAGGACGGAGGCAGGAGCGCCTCTCCTGCGTCGCGCTCCCGGCGTCTCATCATACCTGCCCACTGAAGATGTAATCCAGGATCTCTCGCATAACCATTACCGATATCCCTTCAAGTTCAATCTTATAGGTTGATCCATCATCTTTGGGAGGATTATAGTTTAACTTTGTCCTAAGAAAGGGAAAAAAATGTAAAATTTCTATGAAAGAACAGAAACAGCTACAAATGTTTATGCACTAAAACTCTACAAAGTAGATTATTTATCAGCAGATGAACCCCAGCTAGGAAATGTAGTTTCTTAACTTTAGGTTAATATATAGATATTTTCATAACTTCCAACTACAAAACACTTGTTCCAGGATTCAGAATGACTTCTTACAAACCAGAGCAGACACCCACAGAATTGGGGTCCACCTGAGCAACGGTCTCTGTCCTACTTCACCTCGGGAGCCCCAACCCCATTAGGCTTCTTCTTTTCACGTATTTAATTATTTTCAATAATGTGACAAGGACCACACAAACCTACCACCCAAAACGAAAGCGGGGACCTTGACTTCTACCTGCTGCCCCCCCTGCAGTGACTACCGTCCTAACTCCTGGGTTCGGTTTTCCTGGGCTTCTGTATTATCGCCGGACCCACGGGGCGGCTCTCCTGGGGGCTGCGGGCTGCAGCGCCCCTGTCACACAGGTGCTGAACATCTCCTCTTGTTTGTGGCCACATGTGTTTCCTCTTCTGTGAAACACACGCTAAGCTCAAGTCTCTTGTTCGGTTTTTTTTTAAAGAGTTAATTGTCTTCGTATTGGGGTGTAGGAGTTCTGTATTATATTCTTGACATTAATCCTTTGGCAGACTTCGCACTTCTGTTTAAGGCGATGAAGAACGTGAGGAATAATTTTGCATAGTGAGCACCTTTTAGGTCTTAAGAGCTGGTACCCTGCTCAACGTCTAAAAGATGTTTGTAATTTAGCAGTGAGCCTAAATTTGACTTAAGAGCCCAACCCCACCCCTGGAGGCTGGGAATGGTTGTAAAAGGCAGTTGTGAAAAGGAGGGTGAGAGATGAGCAGAAAATACACACAGGTTGGGAATAAGGAGCTGAATTCCCAGGTCCTGCCTTCACATATCTATGTGACTTCCCTCTAGGGCCCTCCCTGGCACGAGTGGAAGAGAAGTGATTTACACCTTCAAGAGTGTATGACCGAGGCTGCATCTGGACAGGGGGTGGGGGGTGGGGAGCGGATATCAGGCACATTTGAGGGTGCACCAAAAACAGAGAGCAAAGTGCTGTTTACATACTGAATGCTGAGACCATCAATCGTTTTTTCGCCTCTAATTTTGCTCTTAAAATGTTGAAAGCCAGACCTATATTTTCCAGACCCCCCCCCCCCAAAAAAAAACCTGGAGGATTTGATCAGCCCCGAAAGGAAAGGCCCAAAGATAAGGGTATATAGGTCCACCCCAAGAGCATGTGACTTCAAAATTCTGAAGGAAAATTACTTCCAACCTACATTTTTATAACCAGCCAAATGTCAGGATAGGATAGATATTTTCAGCTATACATGGTCTCAAAACAAATCATCTCCCACGTGACCTTTCTCAGTGCGCTGCTGGAAAAGATGACCCAACACACACGTGAGTACATCGAGGAGGAGGAAGGTTCCAGATGAGAAACATGACCCGACACTGGAAGGGAGCAAAGCAAAGCTGGGAATGAATGGTGCAGATGGTCTTCGGGTGGCAGCTGCATAGAGCGGAAGACGTCTCAACAGACCCCGAAGACCCCGCCAAGATGAAACTGAAGGACAGATAATGTATCTGGAGGCATGAAGAAGGTACTTAGCCTGGTTTCCTCCCCATAGTTCATGTCTGCTCTTTTCTGCCTCCATAGTTTCTACTGAACTGTTTCACTCAAAAGGTGTTTCAGGGGCACCTCAGTGGCTCAGTCAGCTAAGCGCCTGACTTTGGCTCAAGTCATGATCACGGTTAGTGAGTTTGAGCCCCACCACTGGGCTCCTTGCTGTCAACTTGGAGCCTGCTTCTGATCCTCTGCCTCCCCCTCTTTCTCAAAAATAAATAAAACATTAAAAATTTAAGAGAAAAGTAACCCATGTTCACACAAGAGCTGGAGGAGAGGGGCTGGGCTGGTGGGGATGTGGCTACCAGGAGACCATCCTTGCTGCCCCCTTCCAGTGTTCAACTGTGACTGGACTGTTGTTTTGCTCAGTTTTGATTTTTAAGTTGACTATATTTTAAGAAACAAATGGGGGGGCACCTGGGTGGGTCAGTCAGTTGAGCGTCGGTCTCTGGCTCAGGTTAGGATCTCATGGTTTGTGAGTTCGAGCCCCACAGCAGGTGCGTTGCTGTCCGTGCAGAGCCCACTTTGGGTCCTCTGTTCCCCTCTTTCTCTGCCCACCCCAGCTCGCGCTCTCTCTCAAAAAATACACATTAAAAAAAAGTTGACTACAATAGCCAAAACATGGAAAGAGCCTAAATGTCCATCACCTGATGAGTGGAATAAGAATATGTGGTATATATACACAATGGAGTACTACATGGCAATGAGAAAGAATGACATATGGCCATTTGTAGGAAAGTGGATGGACCTCGACGGTGTCATGCTAAGCGAAATAAGTCAGGCAGAGAAGGACAGATACCATATGTTTGCACTCATAGGTCTAACAGGAGAACAGGAGAAACCTAATGGAGGACCATGGGGAGGGGAAAGGGGAAAGAGAGTTGGGGAGAGAGAGGGACGTAAAACTTGAGAGACTATTGAATACTGAAAATGAACTGAGGGTTGAAGGGAAAGGGGGAGGGGGGAAAAGAGGTGGTGGTGATGGAGGAGGGCACTTGTGGGGAAGAGCACTGGGTGTTGTATGGAAACCAATTTGACAATAAACTATTTAAAAAAAAGTTGACTATACTGTCTTATGTTTACACAGTGAAGAAGGATCCCTTTTAAAGAGCACAATGTGGCAGTGAGAAGTGGCTAGGAGGACAGAGAAAAGATTCCTGTAGATTAGAGCGCTGACCATTTCAGACTTTTTTCAAATCGGTTTCTTTTCAAAGCCCATGGAAAACAAATCACTATCGAAGTCTCTAAATATCTGAAGGTTAAATGACAAAACTTTCATTATGGTCTCAGTTTTGATCCCTACACCTGCCGCATGTCCTCCCATCCTGCCTCTGGTCTCTCCTGGTGCCATGGGTGCACATTCACTTCCTTCCTGTCTCGTAAAGACTGCAACAAATGCCAGTTCTACACAAAGTCCTTCGTCGCACTTGTCCTGCATAGGCTGCACCCCCACCCTCACCTCCACGCAGGTAAAAATAATTTCTCCTGCTAGAAATTTCCCAAGGACTTTATATTAGGGTTCATCAAGTTCGGTTTTTATTGCGGTATTTAAGTACATGCCCCATTTCCCCTCTCCTCTGTTTAACCGTAAGTCCTTGAGGCCAGGGCCCTCTTCGTCACTGTAGCCCTACAATGTAGCCCACAGGTTCGCTAAGAATAGATGTTCAACAATTGTTTGTAGAGTACGCGTTTTAATTGATAGTGGTCTTCACAGGAGACCTCCTTCCTGGGTGATGTCAGGTGCGGCGAGGCGGGACGAGAAGCAGCATGAGGAAGGCCTCTGAATGACTTCACCTGTCCACCGCTCACAGGCCTGAAGCACACGGCTGCAGAAGCCTCAGTGTTCCTAAGAGCCACCCAGGGGTCTTGATTCAGAAGCTCTTTGTGGGGCCTGAGTTTTTGCATTTGTAACAAGGTCTCAGGCGATGCGGATGCTGCTGGTCCCCAGACTCCTCCGAGCGGCAAATTGATGCCTACCCAGTTCCCCAGGGTGAGTGTGGCACAACCTGGATGAATATTTTTGTAAAACAGAAATATAATGGGGAGGGACACCTGGGCAGCTCAGTCGGCTAAGTGTCCACCTTTGTCTCAGGTCATGATCTTGCGGTTCGTGAGTTTGAGCCCCGCGTTGGGCTCTGTGCTGACAGCTTAGAGCCTGCTTCAGATCCTATCTCCCTCTCTCTGCCCTTTCCCTGCTTGTGCTCTCTCTCTTTCAAAAACAAACAAACATTAAAAAGAAAAAGTATAATGGGGATATAATGAACCACATGGCAACTAGTTAATTTACTGCATACTTGAAAGTTGCTAAAAGAGTAGATCTTAAAAGTTCTCATCACAAGAAAAACATGTGTAATTATGTATGGTGACAGGTGTTAACAAGATTTACTGTGGCAATCATTTTGCAATGTATATAAGTATCAAATCATTCAGTTGTACACCAAAAGCTAATATAATGTCAATTATACCTCAATTAAAACACGAATTATTTTTTTTAATTGAATAAAAAAGATACATAAAAAAATGCAGGCCCCAATTATCTTATCATCAGATTCAACGGACATACAATTACTCTGTCAAATGTGACAAGTTTCTAAATTCCGGCCCTCCACGCGTGCACCTGTGTCACGGCGGGGAACAGTCACAGACCATCACCGGCCTGCAGGTGAGGTCCTAGTGGACTGGGAGGCCACCCGCCTGTCAGGAACACAAATGAAAGCTGGTCTCGAGTCTCTTCCAGTCCTAGCTGGTAGGAGTCACTCAAATCTATTTTGAAATAGTCTTGCCTCAGAGCCTACCATCATTCTGTTCTTTTTCTCTCATTTTTTGGAGAGCTGCCATCCCTTTCCAACTCAGTAACCTCAAACGTCTTATTCTCCCTCTCTCTCTCTCTCTCTTTTTTTTTCTTTTTACCTTTATTTATTTTGAGAGAGACAGAGACAGCATAAGTGGAGAAGGGACAGAGAGAGGGAGAAGGGATGGGGGAGAGAGAATCCCAAGCAGGCTCCGCTGTCAGCACGGAGCCGGATGCGGGGCTGAAACCCACAAAACCATGAGATCATGACTGGAACCAAAACCAAGAGTCAGACGCGTAACCGACTGAGCCTCCCAGGTGTCCCGCTCCCTCTTTTTTTGTCTTCATTTTTTTCTGACTCCCCAGCTAAGTCTCTTAATCGCTTTGGTTTTTGTTCCATTCTGTCTTATATCTATTTCCTTCAGTAAATACCTTAATTTGTACAAAACCCACCAATTAACTATCTTTCTCACTCTCCAAACCAACACATTTTCTCCCTAGCTTTCCCCTTTTGATCTAGAATTTTCTTGTCTTGCACACACCATTTCTCTTTTCTCTGCCACAGACAACTGATAAGTCAGTGAACTGGACTGAAAGCGTTAGGACTTAAAAAAAAAAAAAGCTAACCCAAAGTGTTCATAACTGAGTTCTGTTTTGAAAGCTCATAAAACAACAACAACAACAACAACAACAACAACAACAGGAGGTAAATCAACTGTTCTTTTCTATGTTCTTCATCTTCGCCCTAGGAAGCTATGGGGTCCGATGTAAACTTACTGGAAGTCACAATAGCCTTGGTTTTATTCTGATGTGATGTCAATTTACAAACTCTCTCCTGGAAAATGCAATAGCCTTAACACATCACTTTGGAGAATTTCGTCACACTCTGAAACAACTAGAAATAATTGGGCCTCGGGTGTTCAGATATAAATATCCATGCCTGTCACATTCTTCCCCAGTTTTATTTCTAGGGCAAGACATTTCCCCTCTGCTCCTGTTTTCTCGTTTGTAAAAAGCAGAGGTTAGATAAGGTGACCTGGGGGCTCTCCTGCCCCAAACGTTTCTGGACAAAGCTGCTGCAACAGGCCATCGAGTCAGTGCAGACACGCAGCTGTGGGGCGCCCCGTGGAGCCCCACAACCCAGCCAGCGAGCTGCGGTTTACGACGTGCCTTCTGCGCGCTGTGCCACGCAAGTTTATTTTTCCTCTGGGTGAGCATTTATTTTCCATCCTATTGAGGTGAACAGGTGTGAAACAAAATCAATTTTTCTTTCTTTTTCCCTTGACAACACTGAAGAGAGACTTTGTAAGGAAATAGTTGTTGGCTACTGGCTAAGAAGCTGGTGTAATAGTTCTGTTCTCACCGGCCGCCAACTGCTCAGAAAGTTCAGGGTGTCTAATGCCCAGGTGACCAGGCCTGGTCCTCCTCTTCAAAGAGCCCCTCAGAAATCATTGGAATGGGATCTGATGTAACAGGAATAGAGGACAAGTCTAAAAGCAAAGAAATGTACTCAAATAGAATGCAAGAGAATGTAATGTTTAAGGCAAGATTTACAGAAATTCTGGGGTGATTCACGGGCATTACTCACATGGTTTTAAATGATTCATGTCACGTTACATTGTGCAGGTGACGGCAACAGGCGCTTTGAGATACGTGTGGAGGGGCTTAGGCTCCCCATTTCACTTGCCCTCTTGTGCCAGGCTAATTTATTTATTTACCAGCGAGAGGTCAGGGTAGATCCATCGACTGTAACAAACGTACCACTGTGGTGGGGGCGTCGACAACGGGAGAAGCTGTGCGCGTGGGGAAGCGGGAGCACACAGGACACCCCATACCTTCCTTCCAATTTTGCCAGGAACCTTACTGCTCTAAAAAGTAAAGTCTATTTTAAAAATGTATTGTTTAAGTCCCATTTCAACTTAATGAAATGCAAGTTTGCAGGTCAGATTTCCATCAACAGATGGCATCCTGCTTTCCTACAGGGGGGAAACCGGAGCCTGTCCTTCTCACCACCCTGCCACCCAAGAACGCCATCCGTGAGAGAAAAGCATTTACATGGCGCCTGAGACAGGAGCAAGGGTCCCGGTGGGAGGCCCAAGAAGCCCCCAGCCGCATGGTGGGAGAGGAAGCAGGTGCCCCCGGCCTCTGGGTGAGCCCCCGCCCACAGCACCGGCACTGGCACGGGCTAACGAGCTGGTCACCTCCGCGCTCTCCCTCCAGGGCCTGAGTCCGGGGGCGGATCGGGCAGGCGGTGCCGCAGGCCGCAGCCAGGGAGTGCCCCCAGCCCAAGCCCGCACAGCAAGGGCGCAGACCAGACCAGAAGGCGGTGGGGCCTCACTCCTCCCACAAGCTGGCAGGACAGCAGCGGGGCACAGGCTGACCGAGGCTCTGCACTGTTTCTCCTCCTTCATTACTTCCTCTAACCTCCCTCCACTCCCTTCTCTCGGCCTCCAGCTCTCCTTACCTAGATGGAGCACTCCGGGCACTTGCTTCCCACCAAAACCTCCCTCCACACACAGATCCTGCAGTGACTCATAATTTGAATGGGTTATAAGAGCAGCTCCTGAACCTGGCTTCCCAGAATCTTCTGGCAAGCTCTTCTAGAAAAACAGATCCCTGGGTCCCATCCCAGAGCAACTGAGTCAGATCCAAGACTATACATTCAAAAAGTCCCTCAGCTGACTGTGACACGTCCCTCCTGCCTGGAGTGTTCCCTCCACTCCCCAACTCCCCAGGCACATGGTTTAGAACCTCATTCACTTCAGGTCTCTGCTCCAAAGAGCAGGTACCACACTCTCGAAATGACACCACTCCTCCCTTCCCTGGTTTATTTCTGCAGAGAATTCAGCGTCATCTCATGAACCGCATGGGTCTCACATCTAGATCCATGACAACAGGGACTCCATCTTATCTTCCGCTCTACCCCCTTACCTCATCAAGTGCCTGGTACTGAACGGGCACCTGACACAGCAGCACATGGGCAGCCTGGGTAGAAACAGCATTACTGACCAGCCGAACAGTTGTGAGCTGTTCTGCACGGCATCCGGCTGGCTCGTCCACACTGAGGGGAGCACCCTATACACTGTGTGCTGTAGTCAGTGACTCAGGAAGCCGGTGTTCCACTATGGCAGAGGCTACCCGAATGCCCACGGTGCCCTCACCTGCCCGTGAGCTCAGGCCACCTGCACGCTGGACTCTGTGGTCGCCTGTGTGGGAGGTCTGTGGTCTGTGAACAGACTCGACCATGGCCACTGGCCCCCCTTACTCTGCTCACCTCCGCCAGGGACCTGCATGGATGAATGCAGAGACTGGGAAAGGTTTCCAGAAAACCAAGGGTTTACTGTTCAGGTGTCACCCGCCAATCAGCCCCACAGCACTGACGATGAAACAACCCTTCATGCTAGAAGATGCAGGAACAAGTCTAGAGAGGTCCTGGCCACAGTGCTATCAAAGTCACCTCCCTGCCCCCTACCGCTGCCCGTGGCACACAAGGAGTCACAAAAACGTCTTCCATTCTCCTTCCGACAGCACATCATCCACTCTGCAGATGAAATACAGTGTTCCTATTGAGATCTGCTCTGAGTAACCAATTACATCAATATCTGGAAGAGATACGAGAACAGAAAGGGTATGCCTTTGGTCATGTGACCTGAACAAAGGAAAAATGTATCTGAAGGAAGATAATGTTTTTGGAAAAGAGAACACAAAGTGGAAGCTTCAGCAGGAAGGGGTGGGGCCACTACAGGGACTGTGGACACGCACAGCTACAAGTGACATCACTCACACCTGCACAAGCACGGCGACCCCTAGCGGGAGAGACGTGAAGTGTGACCAACCCAATAAAAACTGTAGTGCGAGGCCAGCGTGGTTGCTGAGCCCTCTGCTGTTCCAGGCACAGAACAAGCCCTAGGTATGGATTCAGAAATCAGATCTCAACCAGCTGGCGGGCCCTGCTCTCGAGGAACTGACAAACCATTACCTCTAACCATGGGCTTCAGGTCAGTAAAATGAAATGTTACAGTCATTTAGTTCTAGGAGTCTGAAGCCTCTAGCATTACATCCCACAGTACACCTCTCTCCCAACCTGCTGGACGCCTGCTCTTCCCCAGGTTGACCCCATCTTAGGATGTGGTGTTATTTATGCAGCTGTGTAAGCCAGAGAGTCAGGAGTCTAACTAATAAATAACAGATGGAGTGACTAAGCCACAAAGCACAAGTGGACACGAAAGTGAGTGAGCAAAAGTTGATGAGACATGGAATACTTCCATGTCTCAAAGTATCGCCCCGTAGTTGGCTTATTAACTACACAGAAACAGTGGACACCATCTTTAACCACCTGATCCAACCATCATTAGCCCTGTGAGGACAAACCAACACTATGGGGCCCTCCTGGACGCCTGGAGGACACTGTAGACACCTGTGGTATTCCTGTCACAAATGCAATAGCCTCAATCTAACTGTAATAAATCAAACAAACCCAAGGGAGGGACAGTCTACCAATAACAGAAGATACCCACCCCAAGTGCCAAGGCCAAGAGAGCTAAGGGGAGACTGAGGAACTGTCACAGGAGGGACACAGGAGGAGACCAAGGGGACATCGTAGTACTACTTTGTAGGTACTGCGGAGCAGGCGCTGTGCTGAGTACAAGGGAGGCAGAAAGTCAGCTCTTTGGGAGAGGGAGGGGTCACCTGCCCCGGGCCGCAGCTGAGCGCTTTCCCCTGAGAAGGGGGACGGTAAAGGCAGTGACGTACGCACTGTCCAGTCAGTGAACGACAGGGCAGGTAGCTCCGCGAGGCTGGAGCGCGGAGCAGAAGCACCGCAGGCACAGAGCCCAGCCGGCTCCCGGAGGGCCTGCGCACACGGGAGCACGCGCTCGCACACACACACACAGACGTGCGGGCCTCACCCCGAGGGAAATGGAGCTGCACATGAGTTGTTTTTAATTTTGAAATTTTTTTATTAAAAAAACTTTTAGATCTGTATTTATAATGTTTGTTTATTTTGAGGCTGGGGAGGGGCAGAGAAAGAGAGAGAATCCCAAGCAGGCTCCACACTCAGTGCAGAGCCAGACGTGGGGCTTGATCTCATAACCCTGGGGTTGTGACCTGAGCCGAAACCAGGCGTCCGACGGTCAACCTACCGAGCCACCCAGGTGCCCCAAATCTTTTTATTTTAAAATAATTTTAGACTTTAAGTACTTGTAGTTATTTTGTACAATGTCCCTCAACTTGGGTTTAATTTCTTATGACTAGAGTGAGGCTGTGTATTTTGGGCGGGAATCTACAGACGTGATGCCACACTGGACACTGCGTCATGATGCTGATGTGTAGGACTTGAACCTTGGCCCTCGCCTAAGACAGTGTCTCCTGGGTTTCTCCACTATGAAGTTAAAGTCACTGTTTATCCTCTGTTATTAGTACATCTAACAGAGGACATAATTGAGATTATACAAATATCCTTTTTTCTCCTCAAACTCCTGCCCACTAATTTTAGTACCCACTGGTGGATCTTGCCTTTAACAATTAGTACAGTATTCAAACTATGATTTTCTATTTAAAAAAATTTTTTTAATGTTTATTTACTTTTGAGAGAGAGAGAGAATGCAAGCACACAAGCAGGGGAGGGGCAGAGAGACAGGGGGACACAGAATCCAAAACAGGCTCCAGTCCAGGCTCTGAGCTGTCAGCACAGAGTCTGATGTGGGACTTGAACTCACTCACTGTGAGATGACCTGAGCTGAAGTTGGACGCTTAACCGACTGAGCCACCCAGCCTCATGACTTTCTAGTCTCTTATTCTGCCTACATTTATTAATGCAAATTCTTCTGTAAGAAAGAGCTGTTTCTTCTCTCCATTTATTTACTCATCCACTCATTTATTCACTCATGCCTACACACATGGATGTTTCTTCGATTCTACAGCTTTTATCCCAGTGTTACTGATACTCATTTCCTTGCTCAAAGTGCCACAGCCTTGGCCACGGAGACTTCGTCTCCACCGTCCTTAGAGCACCTCCTTACTTTCTGGCACAAATACTCTAGGCTCCGAATGTATTTTCCCTGCTCCTGCTCCAGTACCTGAACCAACTACATCTCAGAAGACATTGGTTTTAAGCCCTGTGTAATGACTTACATTCTAGAAGCATCGCTGTTAGACAGTAGTGTGGAAGACTGATGGGGACAGAGCACAGAGCCTGGCAGACCAGTTCTGTCACCATTTGGAACTACTAACAGCCGGCGGTGAGCAGCAGTGATGGAGGAGAGGACAGGGCTGCAGGGCTCTAAGAGTCAAAACGATGGGCTGCGGCATCACTCAGGGGCGGAGGGAGAGGGAGGGGCCCAAGGTTTGCCCAGCGAAGGGGAGGACCACCCACCGGGAGATGGCCTGGCGCTCAGGGGAGAGGCGGCATCTCTGGAGTAGATGATGGTGTGGGAGCGCGGACGGGCAGACAGAGACCTGGGCCACATCGCCTGCTCCCGCACACGGACAGACGGAGAAGGCAGTCAGCAAAGCTGACTGCCGTGAAACGGACAAGAGGCGTCACAGAAGCCTGGAGGGAGTGGGTGTCCAGAGAACGACCAAGAGTCACACAGCAGGCAGGCCAAGTCAGGCAAACTTTTCGAGGTTTTCGCTATTTTGGCAATTCTATTTTAGCAATTAAAAAAAATTATGTTTATTTTTGAGAGAGAGAGAGAGAGAGAGAGAGAGAGAGAGAGAGAGAGAAACGAGTGGGGGAGGGGCAGAGAGAGGGAGACACAGACTCCGAAGCAGGCTCCAGGCTCTGAGCCGTCAGCACAAATCCTGATGTGACGCCAGAACACACAAACCGTGAGATCATGACCTGAGCCAAAGTTGGAAGCTTAACCGACTGAGCCACCCAGGTGCCCTGTAGCAATTTTAAAAGAACAGTTTTAATGGAGTGATAAGATAGGAGCAGAGGGAAGGAAAAAAGGAGGGAAGGCCATGGACAAGATAAATAGAGACTGTTGTTTGAAGGATTAGGTGGTTGGTAACAAGAGGATGCAGAGAGGCAGTCACTGGACATTTGCACGTCTCTCGTGTGTCAGGCAGTGGAGGCGACGCAAGCATGTCTCTGTGCTGAGGAAAAGGAGCCAGAAGAGAAGGGACAAAATAAGAACTATGGAAGGAGCAGACAGGCAACACAACAACACCGGAGCAGGAAGAGAGGACAGGAGGGCGGGCCCGGGAGAAGCGGCCGACCGTGATTTCTGTTCCACACGAGGCGGGCCTACAAATCATCACAGCCTGATGTAAACAGCTTTCCAGACGCTCTTCAGAGTTAGGGTTTCCAGGTCCAAAGTCTAAAAATGTTAATACTCCAGGATCAACGTCAACAAAAACTGCATCCTACAGCCTATTTCTGTACGTCCTTTGAGTTACAAGTAGTTTTTATATTTTTCAAAGGTTGTTAAAACAGAAACAAAGAACATGTGACAGAGGCCACCTGTGGCCTAAAAAGCCTAAAATATTTTTTTTTCAAAGTTCTGTTTTATTTCTGAGAGAGCATGAGCAGGGAAGGGGCAGAGAGAGAGGGAGACAGACGACCCGAAGCAGGCTCTGTGCGGATAGCAGAGAGCTCGATGTAGGGCTCCAACTCATGGACCGTGAGATCATGATCTGAGCCAAAGTCAGTCACTCAACCAACTGAGCCACCCCGGTGCCCCCTAAAATATTTCTGACTCTTTACAGAAAAACTCTACCAAACCCTGCTCTAAATATTTAAAAAAAATTTTTTTAAACTAAGTTTATCTATTTTGAGAGAAAAAGAGATGGGGGAGGGCCAGAGAGGGAGGGAGAGAGAATCGCAAGCAGCTCCATCACGGTCAGTGCGGAGTCTGACGGGGGCTCAGACTCACGGCGCCGCAAGACGGTGACCCGAGCCAGAACCGAGAGTCACATGCTTAACCAACCGCGCCACCCAGGCCCCCCTAAATATTTTCTACAGAAGCAAGCATGCAACACGCAAAACCGCACTCTAACAGACACTCAAAAGAGCAGTAACTTTGAGAAAACACTTGCAAAAGTGACAAGGCCATCGTGATGGACTGGAGGGGGAAGAGGTCCATCAGATACGCCGCTAGGGTCTTTCCATGATATTCCAGGCTTCCTGAGCAGTGTCTACGTTCAGAAACAGATGTACTAGGGTCACAGCCCCCCAGTGGGTTTACATGCACCTACAAAAAATACAAAGAAAAAAGAACCCTGAAGGTTTTTTTTTTTCTGATTTGATTACAGAGTCACTATTCAGAAGAAAAAAAACCTGGAAATTAAAATGTCAAAGGGGAATGAGGAAGCCAATTGCATCATGCAGCGCTGCGATGTAGTAACACCAGCTATTTAAAGTGCCAGTTACGGGCGTTACACTGAGCTGTCAGAAAGGAGGGCTATAACCCGACCTGAAAGGAGAGATGAACCAAAAGTGACAGGTCCACTTGGATCAAAACAACCATGAACTCCCCTGCTCACAGCCAGAATTCAGGGTCACACAAGTAACTCTCCTGGGATTTTCTGTGACTCTTTTTGTGTGATAAAAAAAAATTCTTAAAATTTAAATCTGGTTCTTGTCATTTTGCAAGTAAAGCAGTCAATAAAAGTTATCTCTTAGAAGACAAGGTTTGAAAATGTACGTTAAAATTTTAAGACGAGTTCAAAGGCAGGATCGTGATGCAGCAACTTGTGAAGCAAAAAATTCCTCTAGAATGAAGCAAGCCGTCGCCCCGGTCACGCCCTGACCTTTTGGAAAGGCACATAAAACAAAGACATTCATGCTGCGACCTGTCAGACGGTTCCAGATTCTCTACCCAGGATGCACTCTCAGAGGCTCTGAGAGGTGCCTGCGGTGCCCAGAGGACCCCACGCTGCACGGTCACGTCCAGCGCCAGCCCTGCCATCTGGGGGCGCTTCGCACGGAGCTCTCAGATGGAAAACGGGCTCCCCCGCTCCCTGTCTGCTGCGGGATACAAATGGCACACTTCCCTTCCGTGTGTCTACTCACTTTCCGTTCTCTTCCCCAACGCACAGAGTTAGAGGGAGGCTTTACGCCTGTTCAAAGGCAGAGAAAATGGAACTCCTGAAAAAGTTCAAAGGAAAAGTAAGAATCGATATGTATTTATTATTGTCTTTGTATTCATCCTTTTCAGGCAGTTCAAACCAAAGCATTAAGTGAAGGGAAGGAAACGGTTGGATTTCCCCCCCTTTTTAAAAAAGGAGACAGTGGTGGGAGGGAAAAACAAACGTGAAAGCACTGCCTCCCTTAAACCAGGCGGGGCTGCACTTGGTCCAGCAGCTTGAGCTGCCTTCTGGCTTCTGGCGCCTCCGTAATTTACCGTGCACTGTTACAAACTTCTCGAAACAACGTGAAGCTGAAAGTGCCTTCCAAAATGTTGTCAAGGGAATGAATGCTCCTCCATTAATCCTTTGGTCCTGTCGAAGCAAAAGCTTTCTCACTGGAGCTGTTCCTTCAGAATAAAGAAATCTGGTCCCTTCTTCTCCCGGGCTTCTTGGCACCAGGAAGGGCCTGTTGGGTTGACTGTGCATCTCAAACAGGGCGAATTAAAGACTCTCCTGTGGCAACCTCCGCTGCAGGGCAGTCCATTCTGCCCCTCTCCCCCATGTCCAGTACACAGCCAGCGATTCAGTGAAACGTTACAGCAAAAAGCGGAACCATGTCTGGAAGCGGCGTGTCCAGCATCCCGGACTCTGATCTTCACGCTTCATCAGTACTCACAGACGGCAGCGGCAGTCAACTCAACTCTCCTGTGGACAAGGTTTCCAGTAATGGACTCAGTGCCTCTGGCCCTAGAGATAAACACGAGGGCTTTGAAAGCACCCAGTCCACCTGTCTGTTCTATTTCTCCCCACGGAATGAAAGACAGGCCATGCTGAAGGCACAGGCCACACACTAAGGGAGCCTGGAGGACGGAGTGATTATTTGGTAGAGTTGAGAAAATGTTCCAAAAGAAGGGATACTGGAACCAGGCCCTGAAGGATGAATACAAATGTATCTGCCAGAGATTCTGTGTCTCCCTCTCTTTCTGCCCCTCCCCCACTCATGCTGCTCTGTCTCTGTCTTTCTCTCTCAAAAATAAACAAACATTAAGAAAAGGCGAGAAAGAGAACTGGGCTACGGCAGGGAGAGAAGGAAACCCAGGATCTCAGGACGCTCTCGGCTCTGCACAGTGCCACTTTCCTCAAACTTCCGGCTACACCCGGGGAATGTGCTCTGCTGTGTCAGAAAAGGCTCACGCCAACCCCACATTCCTGAAAAAAAGGTTTCCTCCAATTCAAGAACTAACAGATACAATTTAAGTGACAAAAGCCTAAGGATATCTTGAACGCAGTAATACGAAAGAATTTACAAGTATTCAGAGGCCCAGGCAATTGGTTACTGGTGATGCTAATATGCCTACGAAATCATGTTCCACGAGATTTCTACTCATCTTACCATGCTAATATACAAGTCACAAGGATACAATGGTCTTTCAAACTGTTCCTTAAAAAGATCCAGAAATACTCAGTAGTTGAAAGAAATACAAAATACCTGTGAGCAAAAGCATACATTTAAGGTTCTGCCCGTTGACTCAACAAAGGAAAACGAAGGGCATTTCATTTGTCTACATTCCATTACTTAACAGTCTATTTTTTAAAACCAGCCCTTCCTTCTTCCATTTCTGACATACGCTGCCTCTCAAAGCCTTAGTGCTTGAAGGCTGGCTGTTTCATCCAACAACATTCCACCAAGTTCTTATTTTCCTTAAGTGTTCCATTTTTCTAATACCTCTGAATAGCGGGGAAATATTATAATTTGTTCCCCAGAGAAATGAAATCAGCAAACACGAGACCATCATTTTATAGCTAAGTCACTCTTTGGCAGTAAACACCCAAGAGGAGCCTCCCTTCGCTGCTCCTGAGCACTGGCGTCATGGGCTCTCGCTGAGCCCCCTGGGAGAGGGGGGGGGCATTCAGATGGACACATGACCTTTGCCCTCCGAAGAGCTGGACGTGCTGCCTTTACCTGAGCCCTTGATGGCCGTCCTTCTTTGGGCTCACCGTGTCTTAGGGAACAGAGAACTCACAGGAGGAACTTGAATTCAAGGTTGTAACCACAGTCTGCCACCTGTCACACCCCATACCTCCGCATCTCCACCCTTAACCTAGAATTTCAACTTACAAATTATTCGTTTATATTACAGCTTCAGCACACCAAATGACAGCCTTGTCTCCCGCTGAAGGCTCACGCGGCTCCCTAAGGGACTAACCTCACGGTACTCATAAGCCAAATGACTCCTTATTTGTCCTAATTATGTTTTCTTTATGGATTATAAATAGATTTTAAGCCTTACTTTGATATCACAGGACAAACTGATGAACAGTTTAAACAATGGATCGAGTGGCTTTGTAATCTGGACGCTCAGGCGGTTATTATCTAAATAAAACTACCCCCTAAGAACCAGAGTTTGTGGAAAAGCACTTTGCTTGACACTCAAAATATATAACAGAAAGTA
The DNA here is from genome assembly GCF_006229205.1 of Suricata suricatta. Taxonomy (NCBI): domain Eukaryota; kingdom Metazoa; phylum Chordata; class Mammalia; order Carnivora; family Herpestidae; genus Suricata; species Suricata suricatta. The sequence continues at coordinate 6,409,346 of NC_043715.1, forward strand.
CTTTAAGAAAACTGAAGAGGACTTACAGGGGAAAATACAAACTATCAGAAGAGGCAGAAGTCAAAGGGCAAAGGTGAAAGAGCGAGGACGTACCCACCAGGGTTCATCAGAGCTACGTTTTACTGCTACCACATATTCTGTTACTCAAGATAACCATCCTCAGGAAGGTTCCCCAGTAAGTCTAAACACTCAACACTTCCCTTTGTCAGACTCACTAGTCTAACAAGAATTGTATTGATTTGTTTCTTCATTCGAAACCTTCCAAAAACCTCTCCAGAATTAAAGCGTTTGCGGCTACTTACGGTGGCGACCGCCATCTCATATAAATAAATAAATACGTTTAAGCTGAAGTAAGTAATCTGTGTTGAACTTCGAGTTCCAATTTGCAAGTGCTCGGTCTCCTTAGAAGCCAGAGGAAAATGCCCCTTTGGTGTTCTGAAATGGAACACACTTTAATACCATCTGAAAAACCCACATAAGGGTTTGATCAAACACAACTGCAAATGCTAAAAAGGAGGAGGAGGAGGAGAGGAAGAAGGAGGGGAAGGGGGAGACAGGAAGAGGAGAAGAAGAAAACAAAGGCATTTGGCATCACATGATTGTATGCCCTCTGGGGCAGAGTCCATCCTGGTAAGTTGTTCGGGATGCGCATTGCAGGTGGATGGAGGGACGGGGCCCAGACCCATTAAAAGATACTCAGGCCAACTTCATGCCCATCGCCAGGGAGGTGCAGGGAGAGGCAGGTGTCGCCATCTGATCTGAAGAATACTCAAGATCCAGTAAGAGCCTCAGAACCGGGGGGCTTCTAGCTGGACCCTTAGACACTAAGAAACTTAACAGATGACAGTCACGGGCAAGCAGATGCAGGTAGGTGACTACAAACTCAATGCACAAGTGAAAGAAAAGGGAACAGGGACGTGGCCGAGAACAGCACGCTCCGCACACGGGGAACAAAATAAACGGGCTTCGGTGCCCTCGCGCACGGGGCAGGCTTCAGATGCCCCAGGAAAGGATGGTGACAGTGTCCCTGCTGCCATGAAGCGTGGACTCATACAGAGGTCACACTGGCCTCCTTAAGTAGTTCAGCAGTGGCATCTATGAGTCAAAGTTTAGATTTAAATGGCGAAACAGGCTCATCGATAATTAGGCCTTGGAACACGTCCAGAGTTAATAGCATAAAATAAATGCTTGTTACAAAACAGCTTTACGGGGCTGGGTTTACACAACAGAACACCCAACCAAATCCTGTATGACAGGGCAAAAGAAACGCTTTAATGCCAATGCACAACAAAACTTTAAATGATACAATAAAGCGCAGACCTCCTCCCCACAACCAACGCTGTCCAAGATGACCAAAATGGGGGTGCCTGGGGGGCTCGGCCAGTAAGAGTCTGACTCTTGATTTTGGCTCAGGTCACGATCTGAAGGCTTGTGAGTCTGAGCCCCACATAGGGCTCTGCACTGAAGGGGTGGATCCTGCTTGAGACTCTCTCTCTTTCTCTCTCTGCCCCTCCCCAGCTCCCATTCTCTCTCTCTCAAAATAAATAAATAAATAAACTTAAAAAAAAAAAAGATCTAGACTGGATTGTGGGCCCAATGACTCCACCCTCCAAAGACCAGCTTTCCCTGAAAAAGCAAGGGAGAAAAACTGCCGTTCTCATTGTTGGCTGACTCATCAGGGATCTACAAATCTCTTTCTTTCCTCTACTCCAGGATGAAAAGCTAACCAAATTAACGTTCCAACAGATTCCCCAGGGGAAAAAAAACAAACCGAACCAAAACGAAATTCTCAAAAGTGAATAGAGGTTTTTCTGCACTCTCGCTCCTGGGGGTTCCTGGGGCCAGCAGCAGGCGTGCCCTAGACATGCAGGACAATGTGGGCGGATTCGTGCACCTGTCCGCGCCATGGAAATGCTCTGCTGGCAACTGCATCATCGGTGCCAGGGACCACCATCCAGGTGAATGTGGCCGAGGTGGGCAAGGTGGTAGGGAAGCTCAATGGCCAGATTAAAACCTACACTATCTGTTGGGGCATTCGCAGGATAGGCAACTCAGATGACTCCATCCTACAACTGGCCAAGGCCAATGGCATTGTTTCAAAGAACTTCTGACTCTAAAGGATCACGGATATGGAATATTTGTCATTAATAAGTAGCATCCCCCCCGCCCCCCCAAAGTGAACAGAGGACAGGAACCGGCACGTGTCTCTGCAGAACCACCCAGCGGTTCATTTTCAAATCCTTTTCACCTACGTCACTCCCAAAGAACCACAGCTCACAAGGGAAAGGAGTCTGAACTTCATATCAGATCAATGGGAGTGTGCCAGAACCAGAAGAGCCTCAGACACGAAGCAAAGCAAACTCTGCAATATTCAAGAGAAAGGGAAGTCTTCTCTAAGCCTCAGGGAACCTTTCCCAGAAGGGCTCAGGGCTGCTGAGGAAGGAAAGATGCTATGGGTCGTTATGCCAACGAATTCAATTTTGCCGTCCTTAAAGGTCGTCAGCCACATTTAGGTTTAGTTTTCCCAACAAACCAAAGGGAAAATGTCAGTCAGGGATCGGGTGAGGCAAGAGGGCGTCCTGGGAAAGCAGCCTCCCTCTTACTGAGCTTTATGACGGACAACGCAAAGTCCTGCCTGCCTTCCAGGAGCCTCTGGGTCCTGACGCCACGTGATACATACTCTACCCAACCTTTTTCAAGTTAACATTAAGGTTCTATTGCTAAAGCTGAGTTTTCTGTTTCTTTTCCTTTTATACTCAAAGTCCTTCTAGTGTACAATAGCTAAGACTATCAGAGGAAAAATAAATGCTGAACCAAAGATGAAGCACAGTTAAAGATTAAACCCATAGGTTAGGTTAAAAGACTTTTCTATATTAAGTAGCAAGCATGCCAAATGAGTTGCTTTAACTCCTGCTCTGATAAAGTTGAACTGGTTCCCTTTGCTGGGCGTGCAGTAGCAATATATAACATTGTTTCTTGTTTTTTTTTTAACATTTATTCATTTTTGAGAGATAGAGCATGATCAGGGATAGGGTAGAGAGAGAGACACACACACACACACAGAGAATACAAAGCAGGCTCCAGGCTCTGAGCTGTCAGCACAGAGCCCAATGCAGGGCTCACACTGACTGTGAGATCATGACCTGAGCTGAAGTCGGATGCTTAACTGACTGAGCTACCCAGGCGCCCCTATAACATTGTTTCTAAATCATCCAACTTTATACTGGTTAGGATAGTTACTTAAACTAGGCTAACTAAAGATATGAAACAAAACTCAAATTTTTACATACTTTCAGAGACTATCAAAATGTTCAACACCCAATGCACGTTTAATGACATCACAGACCTAAATGCTTCAGCTTCAAAAGGGAGAGTAAGAAACATCAAGTCCCAGAACATGCAAATTTAGTTTGTTTCAACGTAATTCTTTAAAGTTCCTTCTAAACACGGGCGCCTGGGTAGTTCAATTGGCTAAGTGTTCCACTTTGGCTCAGGTCATGATCTTGTGGTTTGGGAGGTCAAGCCCTGCGTCCAGTTCTGGGCTGACCGTTCAGAGCCTGAAGGCTGCTTCAGATTCTGTGTGTCTCTCTATCTGCCCTTCCATTGCACACTCACTTGCGCACTCTCTTTCTCTGTCAAAAATAAATGAATATTTAAAAAAAATTAAAGTTCCTTCCAAATGAAACAGAAACATTATAGGGGCATCAGGGTGGCTCAGCTGGTTAAGCAGGGGACTCTTGATTTCAACTCAGGTCATGATCTCACAGTTTGTGAGGTCGAGCTCCAAGCAGGCTCCATGCTAACAGCTCATGCTTGGGATTTTCTCTCTCCTTTCTCTGCCCCTCCCGTACTCATTTTTTCTCTCCCTCTCAAAATAAATAAACTTAAAAAATATATATTATAAAAGCCAGATATCAATGGTGTTAAAAATTATTAAACAGTTCACTTCTAAGTAGTAATGAGGATTAGTCAAATTACATTGCAGTAGTTTTGAGGTTGATCACTTTTTTAATGTTTTTTATTTTTGAGAGAGAGAGAGAGAGAGAGAGCGTATGCACAAGTGGGGAAGGGGCAGAGAGAGAAAGGGACAAGGCATCTGAAGCAGGGTCCACAATGACAGCAGAGCCCGACGCAGAGCTCAGACTCACAAACCCTGAGATCATGACCAAAGTCAGAAGCTCAACCCACTGAGCCACCCAGGCGCTCCGAGCCTGATCATTTTAAAAGATTCCCAAGAACATACCACCACTTCAACAGCCAAATAAACTTAAAACAGTTACTGACAAAAACATGCACTGATTCATGTTTACCTATAAAATGTCAAAAATATCTGCCCTATCTACTGAACAAGATGGTTGAAAATGAAAATCAAAATGAGTATGTAAAAGTACTTGATAAACATTTAAATTACAACATACTGTGAACTGACAAGTAGTACAGTTTACATAAAGAATAGGTAAATACAAGTCATGTGCTACCTTGGTATGGGTAGAAGACGAGGTGTCTGATCTTATTCACCCACTAAGTGTTTGCAACTTGATCATAATACAAATCACAAGGCCCACTGAACCCCATCTCCTTATTTGGAAAGTAGCAGAATTAGAGCAGAGAAGATCTGAAGTCCCTTTCAGCCTGGCCCCTTTGATTAGCAATATTTAACAAAGAAACTACTGCTATTATAAATAAGTTCCAGTTCACATTACTAAATATTGTCATTATTTGCTACCATGTGACAAGTCAATACCCCATGTTTTCGAATGCAGCAGACCCAGGGGTGAATACCACTACCTTTGTGGACCTGCGTGCAGACCTGGAGGAGTTCAAAGCACAACCCATACTCCTGCCCGGGTCAAAGATTAAGTGAGATGAAGACACATGTTATCCCTCATTTATCAGACTCGTGAGCTGAAGCCGAGATTCAGGCATCTGCCGACGGCTCACAGCTGTGAGAGGAGCCGGACTGGGAGCCAGGCACGGCGCTCTTCCCAGTACGGATAACTGAGCGTCCGAAAGGAAATATAACTGAGCCAACTGTGTGACATCCGACCTGCTGGGGAAGAATGGCAGGCAGTCACTCACTCACTCAACACACCTGCTCAACCACTAGGCACCGTTCTCTCTGGCTGCCAGGGACACGGAAATGGACAAAAGAAAAATCCCTGGCCTCATGGAGCTTACAGTGTGGTTGGACAAAGTGAGTCTATTAAGGTGGTAAGAGGTACGGAGAAAGCTGAAGCACTGAAAGGGACAGAGCGTGTGTCTGGAGATTTGCAATTTTCTTTTAAGCCTGCTGGATGTCACTTAGAGGACCACAACAACAATGCGTCTACAGTAATTGTCCTTAGCACTTCCCCAAAGAGGGAATACTCTGGACACAGGGAAGACTCTGACCTGCTGATTCCAGGATTCCTCAAACCTCTCAACCGCCCGCTAGGAGCTGTCCATCCAACAGGCAATCCGAATTCCATACTAACAAAGCCTCCTCCCATCCTGCCTTCAAATCCACTGAGTGCGGGCAGATCTACAAAACACAGCCGGAAGCTACCAGAGCACTTGGACAGCTTCTGAGTGAGCACAGGTATCTCCTAATGCAAAGGGTAAAATGGAGTTTGGGTGCTGAGTTCTGGTAGGACAAAGCAGCAGGAAAACAGTACACTTCATTTTTTCTGACCTGCCAATTCTAGTGACACTCTCTACTATTAGTGTATCTTTAACCCGCTTACTGGACAGTTTCTCCAGCTTTTAGCATTTTCCCCCCTCCCTTATATTGAAAGAGCAACCCGATTTGCAAGAAAGTTGCTATAGGAAGTGAGCGAGATCTTGATACACTTGGTTAAGCACCATCTTACCAACCTTTCATGAATTAACCTGGTTAATTGACCTAGCGTATCAGGTTAAGCTTTGTTTTACTGAAGTTTTAGAATGCCCTCTGAGTCTTTCAAAATCCTATGATCCTCCCTTGTAACCGCATCCTGAGAAATACAGTAAGTGCTCTAAAATTAGCCGCAGCTTATTTTAACGTGTGTCCATAACGCACAGCCCTCCTTTTACACGGGGCGCCCACGGGGACTGAAAAGAGACACGTCTGACAACAACTTCGGCCTCGGGGGTCGGATCGCTGGTCCCAGGGACACGATCCCGCGGGCTTCCCCTCCGCGCACAGCCGGCCAGGAGGTGTTTGTTTGGCTTCCCGGCGGGAGGGGCGCGCCCGGCTCGCTTCACCAACGCGCCGGCCCGGCCCACGGCGCGATCCGGCGGCGAGCGGCCGGCGAACTTCAGCCGGGCTCCGCGGGC
>NC_043715.1:6415739-6426683 GCF_006229205.1 Suricata suricatta
CGCCCGGCCCGGCTCTCAGCGCTCGGAGAAGCAGCGGGAGCCCCCGGAACGCGCCTGCGCCGTCCGCGGCGCAAGGGGCTGGCGCCTTTAAGGAGCCGCGGCATTGCGTCATTTCTCCGCGACGCCCCCGCGCCCTCGATCCCTCCCTCTCGCCCGTAGTCGCCGGAGGCGGCCAATCAGAAGCTTCGTTCCTCCTCTGGACCAGCTGGTAGCGGTCTAGCGCAGTCAGGGGCTGGCTGTGCGCCGCCCGGAGCTGTAGCTGCGGCGGCGGAGGGTGTGCGGGCAGGCGGGGACTCTGTGGGTAAGCCCGGGGCCTGTAGCGCCGCAAGTCTGAATCCGAGCCTCGGCTTTTCCACTCAGTAGATGTGTGGCCATGGGTAAGGTGCCCATCCTCACTTTCTCCATCTGTAAAATGAAGGTGATGGCTTTTCAGTGGTGTTGTGGACTCATGTGAGCTGACGCGTGTAAGCAAGGGCGCAGTAGGTGGAACTTTTATTATTTGTGAAAGAAAAGGGGCTTCCCAGGTAAGAGCGCAGACCCGAGAAAACAGACCCTCAAAAAGAGCATTTGGTTGCAGGCTAGGGGAGGAGATTTAGCAAATGAAGCTGGAGAAGTACCCGAGAAGCCTTATATTTTGCAGGGCCTCCTGGTGTGTCGTAAGGAAGTTGGTCTTGATCCCGTAGGGGGTTAGGAACTGTGAAAGGGTTTGAAACAGCGTGTTTTATAAAGATCACCCAGCTGCTGCGTGGAGAATGAGGAGTGGTGGTAAAGCCAGAATGATACTTAAGTGATTTTAGTACTTGAAGGAAGGATCTGGGGGCCTAAATCGAAGGATCCTGGTGTATGTAAGTGGATAATAATGGATGGCTTTAAAGGAACAGACCGGAATGTGAGGGAGAGGGAGTCCTGGACAATGCTCTGGGTTGAGTAACTGAGTGGACGGTGGTACCCATCAGACAGATAGGAGACACTGAAGGGGTGCAGAGCATAGAGATCAGATGTTCACATATAACTAGGTTCCCAGCCCAGTGAAGATCAGAGTTGTGACAGGAAGCAACTCTGAGACAGCTCAGTCCCCAGGGCAAGCCCCATATGGTCTGAGGTTCCCTGCTCCCCGAAAGTTAAAAGGCACACGGGAATGTGGAATGTAGCCACCATTTTGTACAAACACTAGGTTGTTTGTACAACCTTATTGTACAAACATTAGGTAGTTTGTACAACCCTCAATAAGCTTCTATGGAATTAAGCAATTTTTCTGAAGAATTAGCAATTAGGACCAAGCACCTGAACAATGGTCAGCATTTCAGAGAAGGCAGGATAGGGTTTTCACTGGATCCGTTCAGTCTTTTCTTTCAACCAGCTCTCGGGGTCCAATGCAGCCTTGGGTCTTTACCGGGAACCAGCGAAAGCTTTGGAGTCACCGTCAGGAATCAGAGTATATAATTACTCTGGCAGAGTCACTGGCAAAAGAGTAATTGGTGAAAAGGAAGTTATTAGTGGAAGGTCTAGACCTTTCCCGTTCCTTCTTGAAACTCAGCACAGTATTTATGGATGAAATGATTTAAAAAAATGTCTAGGACTGGCTTCAAAACCAAATGAAGGGATGGGCGGAAGCAGGGGAGGGTATAGATGAATCAAAATTGTCTGAGTTACTAGCTGCTAAAGCAGGTTATGGGTACATGGGGTTTTGTTGTACTAGTCTCCATATTTTTGTGTACCTTGTAAAATGTCACCATAAAAGTAAAAAACAAGATCAGCAGCTCAGACTTCATGATACCTGCCCTGTATCCCTGAGAGCTGTCGACACTCCCTTCCCCAAGTTCTCCTTTCCCCTTTCCCTTTCTGTCTGGCAGGTAACTTATTATAAATGGGTTCCTTTATCCATGTCACCTGCCAGCTTCTGTGTTTTAGTGGCTCGATTTCCAGGGGCTAAGCTCAGTGCCTGACCCTGGTAGTGCTCAGCGGATGGTGGACGCATGGAGGGATTAACAAAATTGTGAATTCCGAGCACTTAATAAATGTTTTCTGAATTTTATCTTTTCTGTTTTTAGTTTGTCTTTGTCTTCATTCTCAACTGGGTTGTTGTTAGGATCAAAATTGATATATGTGACAGAGAGCGTTCTCTATACAATACAGATGTTTGATAAATACTTATTAATTGCTTGGAATTCTGGTCTACTCTTCACCTATCAGGAGGTTCCAAAACAAAGAGTTCAAATAACAGAATCACCCTCAGGTAACCAGTTCCCCTGGAATGGGGGTGTTGCTTTAGTTGAAATAACTGGACATGAGTGGGGATTAGTCAGGTAGGCTCTTCCTGGTAGAGGTGAACATTCTCTGGCATTTTGACAGAAGGAAGGAAGGAAGGGGTGGAGGGGAAAACACCTGGGCAGAGGGTTGTAGACAGACCTGCATCAATCAGGGGAAAGTTGCGGGCTTGAGAGGGTCAGATTAGCAAAACACCTCATATATGCTTTCAGAAACACCCCCACTGTTTGCAGTATTTCCTACCAGCCCACCCGCCTGAATAATTCATCTTTCAAAACCAAGCGCAAACATGACCCTCAAGAAACCTGCAAGTAGCCTCTCAGGGCAGAGTCCCCGTGCTATGCTGTGTTCCTGCTTTCTGTGCTGCTCCTAACCACACTGTAATTAACCGGTTTCCTTGTTGGTTTGTGAGCTCCTCCAGGGTAGGAGCTGTGTTGTATTCACTCACGTTCAGAGGGACTTGCACAGTGCCTGGTACTTCATAGATGCCCCTTGAGCGCTTCTGCATAATGAATTAGAGGTAGCAAGCTGGGTAAATGAGCGCAGTAGGCAGGCTGGAACACAGTAGGGTCAGGAGGATGGCAGAGAACCGAGCCCCCTGTCTAGAGCAGGTGGCTGCGCCGCAGCCTTAGCTAATTGCTCCGTGGGATAAGGAACCCGTGGTGCCAAATCCAGGTATTTTTCAACATATCTGAAAGTCACACGTCAAATGTCCCAGTTTTTCAACAGCAGACACCACTTCCATTTGGGAGAAAAAAAACGGAGCCTGGGTCTGCAGACAGGCTTTCCTTCATTTCCTGGAGGAATCAGAAAACCATCTTGGTTCACCAAGAGGGGAATTAACAACGAAACGAATGCTGGGTTTAAGTAAAGTGTTGAGTTCAGCTCAGGTGCTGCAAGAGACCTCCTCCTTGTGTAGGAAAGCAAGGGCCGGGCATGTGGGAGGAAGGCTTGTGGGGCGCAGCCCGCCCGCGTCAGCTGCAGGAGCCGCTCCCGCTTAGACCTTGGACTGCTTTGTAGCCTTTCTTGTTACTGCTCAAACTGTGCCGCCCTTGATACTGTTTACGGCCATCAGAATGGTGTGTTTCGTGTGATTGTTTCCCTGCATTTCACAGACTTCAGCCCTCAGCTCTTGTAAAACGAGTACTATGAGATCCGGTCTGGTCCCAGCCGGGTCAGTCTCTGGGACTAACTGGCCCCTCCTGCTTTAGTGACTAAACAGCCCCCAGAGAAAGGATTTTCTCCTCCCCCTCCTCCTGTTTGGAGACTAAAAAGGGTGTTCAGAGATATCAGCAGAAGTCATTCATTCAACAAGTATTTCTTAAGCACCTGCCACGTGATGCGTCGCAGATACAGCGATGGTGAAAACGGATGTGGCTGCCTCCGTGCTATCACCGTAGAGACTTTTTACTGTCGTTGTGCTTTTCACAAGGCACCTGTGTCATTTCCTCAGTCAGAAGAAATGTTTCTTTCCAGGTGCAAAGAAGGGGGAAAGAAAACCCCCCAGCTTCATTTTGTTTGAACAATGAGCCCTTGAAGAAGAGAGGAATCACCCTGAAGTTTGAGGTTTTGTTTTCTAATAAATGTTGCAAAGAGGAAGAGTCCAGTGAAAGAAATAATGCAAAGAAAAAACAATAGTAAAAACTTAATAGTTAGGAGGCTGTTTAGAAAACACTGACTTTCAGATTCAGTTTATTAAGAGGACACTAAAGCAAGGTGAGCGAAGGACTCGGCCAAGGTCATACATGTGACCCAGTCGGAGAAGAACACAGGCCCCGAGCACCTGCCTTCCAGCCCTGTGAGCTTTTCCATTACGCCAAGTTGAGTCTCTGTAAACATTAATTTGGTTGAGACAGTCTCTCCTGATTCATTTGAAGGCGGTCTTCACATATTTTATGGGTAAGTCTGTCCTTTGTCCAAATCTATTTATAGCTCCTTTCTTTCGGAAAATCTAAGCTCTTCCAAATTGCTGAGTCAGAGAGCATCTCAGTATTTATAACTCTAGAGAGTTGGTTCCATGTATTTACAACAATATTCAGAGAAGTGTCTCAGAAACCAGTGAACTAACTGAGTGGTAATGAAGTCAGTGAGTGTTTCTGACCACATCCATGCTATCCTCCCCAGTCCTTGACACATAGTAGGGATTCAGTAAATATTTGCTGAATGAACAATGTTAATAACTAGGGAGAACTGAGATTTTTCTGTCCAGAAGGATTATTTCCGACATTTTCTAAGATTCCCCCACCGAACACGAAGCAACAGCCTGCTGACATCTCCAAGTGAATATCTAATAGGCACCCGCGACTATGCATTAAACTCCTGGTTTTACCGCTTACACCTGATCATTCCCCAAATCAGTGGCAGCCTCATTCACTGAAGGACAGAGGGCAGACACGGGACGCCCTTCACCCCTGTCTTCCACACCCCTCAGCCAGTTCCCCGGCACAGCTCGAAGCTCTTCCTGCAGACGGCGTCCTGAGTGCAGCCTCGGCCCCGCCGCTCCCACCAGCACCGCTCTGGGACAGCCGCTACTCAACGCCCCCCTCCACTCCCGCGCTGGCCTCCGAGTGCCCTCCCTGCTTTTCTCTTGCCCCCTTATGAGTTTGTTCTCCCCATAAGCGAATCAGATCAAGTCGCTTCCAAGTGCAAAACCTCCCAGTGGCTTCCCTGTGGCTTCCGAAAGCCCTAGGTGAGCTCTTTATTCCTCTGTGACCTCATTTCCTATCACTTCCTCTTCCTCACTCTGTACTAACCACACTGGCCTTTTTTCTTTTTTCTAAGTTTATTTTATTTTGAGACACATGAAAGCCAGTGAGCAGGGGAGGAGCAAAGAAAGAGGTAGAGAGAGAATCCCAAGCAGGCTCCATGCTGTCAGCACAGAACCTGATGTGGGGCTAGGTCCTACAAAGTTCAAGATCACGACATGAGCCAGAATCAAGAGTTAGCAGCCTACCTGACCGAGCCACCCAGGCACCCCCTGCCAAATGGGCCTTTTTGCTTTTCCCTGACCAAGCCTCATGTGACCCCACCTCCAGGCCTTTGCACTGGCTGATTTCTGAGCCTGGAAGTCTCTTTCCTCATATTCTCATGGCTTGCTCTTTCATTCTACTTAGATCAGAGCTTAAATGTCCTCTCACCCTCCTGTAATGCCTCTCTCTACTTACCCACATTTTCCTCTCTGCGTTCAATCGCTACATAAAACTATACATGTTTATTTGTATGATGTGTATCTCCTCTGACTACAACACGGGTTTCATGAGGCCTGGCAGGAACTTCCCGTTTTATTTATCACTGTATCCTCAGCCTCTAACCAAAGCGTGGAATATAATATGTGTAGTAAGTATACACTTCTTGAAAGAAAGAAACGCAAGGAAGGTCGGGGAGGAGGAGAGGAAAGCTTTCTGGATCTTTTCAGCCCTTGCTACCTAACCTGACATTGCCAAGGTGGAGGAAGATGAATTATTAAGAGTGACTCGAAGGAAATGAAAGGAAAGTTCCAAATCTTGGGACGTCACAATGTAACGGCCCTGGGCACAGGTCGGCCCAATAGCTACTTTCAAACCAAGTTCCATGCAAGAACCTTTACTTTCGCTCTTCCAGGCACACCCTTTTGGCACACTGTGCCCTTTAAATTTACCTCGGGTGTATCTACCCGATAGCGTACAAAAAGGCCCCAGTTTCTGTCCTCCTCGGATTCTGATCACGGCTCTGCTGGGTGTGTGATGAGCCGGTTTATCCTGCAGATTTTGCATCTCGTGAGTAACTTGTCTCCTCCTCAGGCCTGTTCAAATGTCTGAAGTCATCTCGATTCCTTAAATTCCCCGGATTGCCTGACTGCCTGCCCGGAGCCCCATTCTCTTACCCTTGGAGACCCCAAGGGAGTGACTCCACTCTGTCACCTGGGGGGGTAGACAGAGTCACCTCACAGAGCGGTCGTGAGGAGGAAAAACGAGAAGACCCAGGGAGCACCAGCCGTGTGGCGTGGCGCGTAGGAGCGCTCACTTCACGCTGAGTGTTCCGTCTCCTGTCGCCGCCTGGTTGCCAGTGGCATCCGTGTGCACACGGGTCTGGGGTGATGGCCCGCTTGCTGGTTTCTCCCTGCATCCGTGCTCGCCTCGCCTCTGCGTGGCCCTGGTCTGTCTGCCAACTCCCTCGGATCCTTCCTTTTCCCACTCCAGCCCTTGAAACCCCCCACCCCCACTTCAGTCCTTTTATTTCATGCTCCATGCCTTTACTTTATTGTTTTAACATTTAAATTCATTCTTAAACGTCTCTCAAAATATGGCAGACCTCTTCTTCAGCAAGTTTTGGAACCGAGACTTTAATATATTATCTTTCAACACTTCTTTACTGAGGTGTAACATAAAGTGCACTGATCTTAAGTGTCGGCTCAGAGAAGTGGGTGTGAGCACACGTGTGCGGGCACCAGCCGGATCAAGAGAAAGAGCTTTTCCAGGGCCACGGACGCTCCCACAGACTCTTCTCCAGGCAGCGCCTCCCAGAGGAAAGCACTGTCTCGTGTCTATCACTATTGATTGTCTTTTCCTGTTCTTGAACCTCTGACTTTTTTTCACCCAGTACATCTTTGAAATTCTTTCGTGTTGTTGCTTGTAGCAAGGTGGAGGTTTTGTTTGGGTTTGTTTACTAACTGTGACTGTACCATTGTGTGAATATGCCACAATGGATTTACCGATTTTCCTGTTGATGGCTGTTTGCACTGTTCCCAGTGGGGGGCTGCTACCACAGAGCTGTACGGAATTCCTCAACAGGTCGGGCGGGCTGTGGGCACTTCCTCCCGCGTGGACGTGCCCCGCAGTTGGATTACTGAGCCAGGGAGCAAACTTATGTTCAGCGTCAGTAAACACTGCCGGACAGTTTTCCCAAGTGGTTGTACCAGGTGATGCTCCCACCAGGCGTGCGCGCGTGTTCCCGTTGCTCCACATCCTTCTGTAATGGGTGGTGTCACTCTTTTAATTATACCCGATCCGGGGCGTGTGTGGTGGTGTGTAGATTCCGTGTGGGTGTTAATATATGTATACATGCATGTGTGTATGTATTTATTAAAAGCGTGTGTGTAAACACATATTTAAGTGCTTGTTCAAGTTGGGCCTCATTTTTAAAGATTCATTTTTCAAAGGGGTTTTTAGAGTTCTTTCTCATATATATGCAAGTATGCATTTCTTATCTGTGGCTTGCCTTTCAGTCTCTAAATGGCATCTCTGATGAACAGATCTTAATTTTAATGAAGTTGAGTTTATCATTACCTCCTTTTATAGCTAGTGCTTTTTCATGGTCTGTTTGACACTCTTTGCAACCACCATGATGCTTTACTATGCTTTCTTCTGGAAGCTTTTTTTTTCTTTTTAATTTTTTAATAAATTAAAAAAATGTTTTTGGGGGACACAAAGCCCAAACATGGGGCTTGAACTCACAAACTGAGATCATGACCTGAGCTGAAGTCGGACACTTAACCGACTGAACCACTTAGGCACCTCTTTAATTTTTTTTAAATTAATTTATTTTTTAAGAGAGAGAGAGAGAGAAAGAGAGACAGAATGTGAGTACGGGAGGGGCAGAGAGAGAGAGGAAGATACAGAATTCCAAGCAGGCTCCAGGTTTCAGTTGTCATCACAGAGCCTGACGTGGGGCTTGAACTCTCAAACCATGAGATCATGGCCTGAACTGAAGTCAGCTGCTCACCCAGCTGAGTCACAGGCACCCCTTCTGGAAGGTTTTCTGTTTCCCTTTCCCGGTTAGGTCTGCTGTGGTCCACCTTGACTACATGCATTTTCTTAAATCCAGCTCACAAATCATTTCTTCAGAGGCTCATTTATTCATTTATGCTTTTTAAAATTAACTTATAAAGTTTATTTATTTTGGGAGAGGGAGAGCAGAGGAGCCTCAGAGAGACAGAGAGAGGATCCCAAGCAGGCTCCGTCCGTACTGTCAGTGCAGAACCCGTCATGGGGCTCAGACTCACGAACTGTGAGATCACGACCTGAACTGAAACCAAGAGTCGGACGCTCAACCAGCTGAGCCACCCAGACCCCCGTCGTCATTCATGCTTTTGATCACTCATTCATTTAACAGATTCTTCCAGGACCCACATTTGCCCGCACTTGCGGGAGAAGGAAGGCAGTCAGGGGCAACGTTTAAGGAACCAACTGGCCAGGAGAAGAGAAGGGCGACTCACACACATACAATATCCAGAGAGTTAGTAATTTAGTTGGAAAATGTGATGTGGCCTGACTATTCAAATAGACCACCCAGAGTCCTGTCCTCCCTGAGCCTGGCAGGTAGGCGCACTCCCCACCTGCCAGCGACCCCGTCTTCTTCACCCTTCACGGGCCCCTTATTTCTTGCAGGTAAAAAGCAAGTCCCCATGCCTGACATCTGAGGTGTCGCACGTTCTGCCCCCGTTTTTCCACCTGTGTCCTCTAGATCCCCACCATCCTCATCCTGACCCCCCTGCACACACCCACCTGAATGTCCAGACAGACAACTGTCCATCCTGCCCACCCTTTGCATCTGCTTTTCCCTCCTGCCTGGGCTCCTTCTCACACCACTCCGGTGCCTGAAACACTGCTCACTGTTTTAGCATCCCCTCTGGGAAGCCTCTCCTGGCTTCTGTCTTTCTCACTGTGGTACCTCGAGACCTCCCTGTGAAGCCAGACTGCTAGGGTCAAACCCTGCTCTTACCGCTTTCCAGCTCTGTGCCCCTGAGCACGGTACTTAAACTGCCTCGTGTCCCCGCCGGGAACAAATGCAACTCCTGCTACATGCGGTTTTATGCAGAATAAATGGGATTTTCCAGCTACTGTTGTCTAACACAGAACCTGCACATAGTAAGTGCTCAATTAAGTGTTCACTTAAAAAAAAGTCACACCCATCCCACTAAAGACCTTTATCTGTTAACATACTGGTCTTTTCACTAGACCCAAGGTTTCTTAAAATCAGAGATCACTTCCTTAATTTTGCCACGGCTGCCCCTTCTGCTTGTGCCCATTTGTGGAGTTTTAGTGCAGCTCCCTGTGCACAGAGCTTTCTGTCCGTCACCTCAACGGACTTTTACAACCGACAGGATAAGTATTAGGATCCCATGCTGTGGTTTCAGTAACCAAGGCTCAGAGAGGGGAAACCCTGTCCCACATCCCTCAGCTGATTCACGGAGGAGCCAGCATTCTGACTCCCTGTGTGAGCCCTCATCACGCACCCCTGCCTCTCGTGCATGGCCGGCACACAGTCAGCTCAGTGAATATCTGATGAATAGAATTCACTCTGATAAACCCAGAACCTACCCACGTCTGTCCGAAAGGGACGTGGGCTTCTGTGTGCTGCCCAGGTTCTGATCGTGGCCCTCAGAGGCCAAGCAATGGGAGGCTGAGACCTTCTGGCAAAACAGATAGCATCCAGAGCGGATGACTTGGCTCTCAACCCCTCCTGCTTGGGAAACAGGCATTTCATCATCAATAATTTGTACTTTGTGACTGCAAGGTGTGCTCTCTGATGTGACACAATGCTGCCTTTCCAGAGGAGCAGGCTGTCACTTTTCATGCAATTTGTCCTATTTAATGACACTTTTTATGTCGTGTCTAATTATCCACCATTGCTTCTATTGCTCTATTACAGTCCCAAGCTTTTAAAAACGTTGTGCCAAGTTCCAGAAGGATCCTTTTCGGGCGGGTTCTGGAAGCGTGGCCTCTCCAGCTCGGCTGTAAATGTCTGTCTCCCACGGCGCCGGCCGTTCAACAAGTGTCTGCCAGACCCATGACCGGTGTGCTTGTTGCCCGCCGGATGCTGGGCAAGGCGTCGGGAGGGAGGGAGGGGGAATCCGGTCCAGCTCCTGCTTCCTCCAGTCCAGTGCAGGAGAGAAGTCTCAGAGATAAACAGCAAACATCCAGCGTGGAAAGTGGTGTTCGTGGTGTGGATTGCAGCAGAGCTACCCTGGGCATACCCCCTTCCCAGAGCATCACTTGTACGCAAAGACTGCTGGGAAACTCTCTGATGCTAAAACAAGCAGGGGCCTAACGTGGAGCACACCGCAACGTGTGCAGGCACGTCAAGGTCAAACACAGATTTCAAGGTGCTCTGTCCTCCCGCCTGCCTTCCGGGGGGAATCTCCCCGCCCCCCCGCCCCCAGGAGCATTTTGGAAGGTGATGATGGTGAACACGGCCATTGCATCAGTCTGGTTTTCAATCAGGCTCTGCTCCATCACTTTCTCGACTCTGAGCAAGTAACCCGAGGTCTCTGAACCTCAGTTTATTCATGATTTTTTAAAAATGAGGATTAGTGTTTTATATAAAGCGTTTGTCACATACACGATAACTTTTATGAATGTTGTGAGGAAGTGAATACTTATGGGATGGATGGATAGATGGATGGATGGACGGACAGAAGAGTGGAGTAGGGAGCAAGCCAGTCTGTTGCCACATAACAAAAAAAAAGGCACATATTTATCATGAATACTATGCTATTCTACAGCATTTTGTACCCTTGAGGAACTTTCCTATTCACACAAAATCAAAGAAAGAGAGCAGTCCCAATTCTACCTAGGGGAACAACTGAGGCCCCCAGAAACACCCAGACTTGGGCAAAAACTGAGACCGGTCCGCTCGTGATCTGCACCGGTGCCTGCTTCAGCGTCTCTAACACACGGCGGGGGGGGGGGGGGGGGG
>NC_043715.1:6426783-6441285 GCF_006229205.1 Suricata suricatta
CCCCTCCACCTGGCCTCCCCTCCTCAGTGCTCAAGACCTGTCTGCAGCCAACCTCTTGAGGCCGACCAACTGCAGAAGCCACAAACTCATTACCTCCAGGCCAGCTGGAGAAACGGTGTAACAACACAACAGACTTTGGTGACTGCAGCCAGGGTCAACTCACCCTTCCATCTCTACACCCTCTAGATTCTCAAACGTTTATCTTTCAGGAAAAATCCAAAGTCAAACCATCCACTGCCCTCCCAGACTTTCGCAAGTATTGACAGAGATAAGAATTGAGGTTATGTGTGTTTTAGAGATCAAAATTGCCAGTGTGTTAATGGAATGGGGTGGGGACCGTGAACAGGATAATACCTAGGTTGCCTGGAATCAGTTGGCCTCACTACAGGCAATGCCTGCATCGTGACGAAAGCCATGATCAACCATAAAAGATAAAGAACCAGACTCACGGCCAAGAGAAACTCGGTCAGGCCATCCAGGTCGTGTGTTCACTCAGCACTCATGTTCTGAGCACCCGCATGTGGCCAGCACTGCTCTCGACCCCTAGGAGACGTGTGAGGCTACAACAGAAAAAAGTCCCTGGGGCGCCTGGGTGGCTCAGTCGGTTAAGCACCTAACTCTCAGTTTTGGCTCTGGTCATGATCTCAAGGTTCATGAATTCAATCCCCATATTGCCTGGGATTCTCTCTCTCTCCCTCTATCTCTGCCCCTGCCTAGCTCATGCTCATGCACACAGTCTCTCAATATAAATAAACAAACTTAAAAAAAAAAAAACAAACCAAGGGGCACCTGGGTAGCTCTGTCAGTTAAGCGTCCAGCTTTGGCTCAGGTCTTGATCTTGCAGTCTGTGAGTTCAAGCCCCATGTCAGGCTCTTTGCTGACAGCTTGGAGCCTAGAACCTGTTTTGGATTCTGTGTCTCCCTTTCTCTCTGTCCTTACCCTACTTGTGCTCACTCGCTCTTTCTCTCTCTCTCTCAAAAATAAATAAACATTAAAAAATATAAACAAACACCCCCCCCCTCAAAAAGTCCTTGCCCTAAGCAATCCTTGAGCTTACGTTCCAGTAAGGAAGATGGACAAATACCAATAACCACAATAAACATAAACTTTGCAGTATGCTAGAAGTCCAAACATGCTCCAGGGAAAACTAAGTTAAAGGATGTGATCAAGGGATCAGGAGTGTGTGTGGTGGAGGAGATAGGTGGCAGTTAAACTGGGGCCAGGAAATCCACACTGAAGGCGAGATGTGAGTAGGACCGGAAGGCAAGGAGGCCACGTGTGCTGCTGTGGTCATTCCTGAAAGGACCCGCGGAGCTAATGCAGATGGCACCGCTGAGTGTCTGCTGTTCACGTGGCGGAAATTCACTGAGTGCGTGAAGAGCTAGGTGCTTGGGGAGGGCTGGTTAACTGTCCCCACAGATATCCAGGCCCTAATCCCTGGGACCTGTGAATGTCACCTAGATGGTGAGGGGCATTGCAGATGTCATGAAGTGAAGGGTTTTAGATGGCAAGGGTATCCCGAGTTTTCCTCACAATGTCATCACCCCGGTCTTTAGGACACAGAGGTAGAGGGACACTGACTGCAGGAGGAGGAAAGCAATGGGACTCGAAAGCAGGGGACAGAAGGGGAAGGGCGTGAGACCCCGAGGCAGGGGTGAGGCAGCTGGAAGAGGCAAGGGAAACAGACTCTCTCCTGCAGCTTCCAGAGGGGAGCACTCCTTCTGCATCTTGCTTTTCTTCCCGCAAGACTCGCTTCGGACTTGTGCCCTCCAAAACCGTGAGAACAAATTTGTGCCGTTCCACGCACCCAGGTCTGTGGCGGTGTGTTCCAGCAGCCCCAGGAAACCGTGCTCTTTCCGAAAACGATATGGTGACGAACCAAACTGATGGAAATCCCTGCCACACGGACCACGCCCATTCTGTGTCAGGTGCTGTCCTGTGCCCTTGGTGCACGGTGTCCCTTTAGTTGTCACATAGATCCTAGGAGATGGTTGCTACTTGAACCCAAACCAAATAACTCAGAGACCCTGTTCTCTAACCATCATAACCGTGTCCTGCCCGTGCCCGTTTAGGCTGCCAGTGTGCGGTGGCTGTTAGGGGGTGTGCCAACGATCCGCTCATGTCATTTCTGATGCCGCTGGCCAGCTGGGTGCCTGGGAGGCTGAGCCCTTCTGTGCTCACCACAGCAGGAGAAGGTCTTGCCCAGAGAGAGAGGGGGACCATTCAAGGGTTTATCCTCTGCCTGAATTGCCCACATCAGCTCAGCTCATTGAGATTGTGATGACTAAGTGTCAGGCGCTTCTGAGGACTTTAAGAACATGGATTTATTTCATCCTCACAGTACTCTTATGAGCTACATACATTCTGTTCTTCCCATTTCACAGATGAGGAAACAGAGGCACAGAGAAGTTAAATAACTTGTCATCGGTCCTGAGACTTATCAGGAGCCATGAGTCACCTCTTAACTGTTTGAAGGCTCGTTAATACAATGGCTACAGTTTACTGAGCAGCGACTGTGTGCCAGCCACCCTTTGTCTACGCTTCACAACAACCCTTTGAAGGAGGGACAGGACTATCTCTATTTTATGGACGCTGAGACAGGATTGAAGCCCAGGCAGTGAGCCTGGGGCCTCCATGCGCATCATTGTGCCCTTCCTTGTATAGCGCATCTTCTGTGTCCCTGGCACTGTACTAAGCCCCGAAGGTAGAGAGGTGAGTAAGGTTCAGGCAATAAAAGGAGTGGTCAAGAAGTCAGACTTCGGGGTCTCAGGAGCTATCTGTGTGATCTTAGGAAGTCACTTAACTGTTCTGAGACTCCGTTTTCTCATCCATAAAATGGGAATGGTGCCAGGCTCTACCTCAGGGGTACTATGAGGCTTATACGAGACCCAGCACACGCAGTGCTTAAGCTCAGTGCTTGGCACAGCCTGAGTTGTCAGTACACGTCAGCTGTGGTTGTAAGAAAGCTCAGTTCCTGCCCTTAACAAAGACCCATGAGTGGTGTAGACATCACTGTTCCTCCCGTGTTCATTCCGATGGTAATTTAAACAAACCTTGAACTAGGCCAAGCCTCTAGCTTGCTCAAAACAATGGCCGACTGAAGACAAAATCAGGGAACGCGTGCTTTTCACCAGCCTCAAAGCTGCCCACCAGCTCTTCTTCCTCCTGGGATGGGCTAGGCTCTCCAGGAGGACCAGTCACCCTCAGCCTCCTGGAACACGGTGGATGTACTTAAAGAAAGAAAATACTAGAAAATCCCACCAGAGCATATGACTGTGAATTGAGCACACATATGCTGGACTTACCTCGAACTTTGCCAAGACCCAGTGATGAAGATGGAGGAAGATATTAAATCTCCATCACAGAGGAGCCATGGGAACCACTGACTGAGCCTTCCATCTTTCTTGTTTCTGAACCAAGGCCTTGCTGGGGTCACCGCAGAGCTGCCCTACAGTTCCATCTTGTGGGCTGAAGGAAACATCTTCTAGGGAATGATGGAGGAAAAGGAGATACACTTTTATTTCCTGACTGGAAGATTTATCAACCCTAAAAAGTGACTTTAATGCTGGGACACCTGGCTATCCTTATGCATCACACTGTCTGCAAAAACTAACTCAACATGGATCAGAGGCCTAAAAATTCATAGAAGCAAACAGGAGTAGATCTTTGTGACCACGGTTGTATGATTTCTTGAATATGACAACAAAAGCAGAAGAAAGAAGAAAAATTACGTAAACTGGACTTCATCAAAACCTTAAAACTTTCGTACTTCAGAGGACACCATCAAGAAAATAAAGATTAGCCACAAAATGGGAGAAAACATTGCACATCACATATTTGATAAGTTATTTACATCTACAATATATAAAGAACCCTTACAACTCAACAATAGAAAGACAAAGACCCCAGTTTAAAAATGGCAAAAGGTTTGAGTAGGTAGTTCCCCAAAGAAGATACACAGATGACCAGTAAGCCCATGGAAGGATGTCCAGCATCCTTAGTTTTCAGGGAAATGCAAATCAAAATCACGAGGTACCACATCGTTGTATCTAGGATGGCTAAAGTAAAAACATCAGACCATAACCAATTAGGAAGGTGTGGACATACTGAAATGCTCATATATTTCTAGTGGAAAGTAAAATGGTGCAGCCACTTTGAAAAGCAGCTTGGCAGTTCCTCCAAATGTCAAATATAGAGTTATATGACACAGCAGTTTTGCTCCTAGGAATATTCGTAAGAGGAATGAAAACATAGGTCCACATAAAAACTGGTCCATGAATGTCCATTCATAGCAGCGTTATTCACGACAGCCAAGGGAGGAAACAACGCAGACGTCTGTCATCTGATGAATGGGTACACAAAATGTGGTCTATACATACAAAGGAACATGGTTTGGCCACAAAAGAAATTAAATGTTGGTTCAGGCAACAGCATAAATAAACCTTGAAAGTCCATCCCAAGCCTCTCATACATTGTGTGATTCGATTTATATGAAATGTCAGGAACAGGGAGATCCATGGAGACAGAAAGTAGACTTGTGGTTGCCTAGAATTGGGGGTAGGGGTGCAGAAGGAGGGGTGACAGCTAATGGGGAGAGGGTTTCTTTTTGGAGTGATGAAATTGTTGTAAACTATACAGCACTGAGTATACTAAAAACCATTGAGTTGTATACTTTATTCTTTTTTTTTAATTTTTAAAAAATGCTTTTTATTTATTTTTTGAGAGACAGACAGAGACAGCGTGATCAGGGGAGGGTCAGAGAGAGAGGGAGACACAGAATGTGAAGCAGGCTCCAGGCTCTGAGCTGTCAGCACAGAGCCCGACGTGAGGCTCGAACCCTCAAACTGTGAGATCATGACCTGAGCCGAAGCCGGATGCTCAGCCGACTGAGCCCCCCAGGCGCCCCGAGTTGTATACTTTCAATGAGTGAATTTTATGGTATATGGATTAGATCTCAAAAAAGTATTACTAAGAAGATTTACTCTCAGTCCTTGATTGTCCTTGAAGAGGCCACTGGAGATTTCTCCACTTCCTACCTCAGTACAGATGAATTGGGGATCTGGCTGAAAACTTGTCTTTTCTGCCCACCTTCTACTCCACAGTTGAAGTTCTTTCTAAATTCTCCCACTTCTCTTCCGATCCCAGGCCTAAGCACAGGGCTGACACCCCTCTCCCCGAGTTCCCTACTGCCATCCTTCACGCATCAGCCAAACCAGGGATGGGGAGGGGTTTCAAGCCAGCACTAGTGCCCCCGGGGGTGTTCCCTTTTCCTACCCCCATTCCACTGAAGTGTGTTGGCTTGCTTCCGGTGTTGTGTCCTTCAACACGCCGTATGTTTCCTGAGGACAGTTGCCCACCATTAAATACCAACATAGGCTTGGTTGTCACTGGATGAATGAATAAATAAATAAATGAGTGAAGTGAATATATACCTGAAAAAGAACAAGTGTCTGTGCAGAATGGAAAGCTATGGAGAAGGCAGAATAGCGAAAAGGAAGGAGGGAGGATTTGGATGAAAGTTATATTACCATGTACTCCATTTTTTTCTTATTTCCTGAGTAATCCACATTTCTCAGCCCTACAGTCACTTTGACCACATGAGCCTCTCCCACTGTATAACAGCTTCTCAATTTCCCATAAATCAAACCAAAACCATAGACCTTTCAAAAAACACCTAAAACCTTGTTTTTCTACTCTTTGGCTCAGAAATACCAAGTTGGGAAGCTAGCCAAAGAAAATATCATTAACGAGCATTTGAATCCAGAGCAGGGGAGGGGGGTGAACTCTGGAAACACGTGTGCAAAGTTATTGATCTGGCATTATTTCTAATAGTCTGAAATTGGAGACAACCTAAATGTCCAGTGGTAGGATAGTATACATCACACTATGTCTCAAAGATGAAATAATGTGCTCCCATGAGAAGAATTTAGTAGTTTGGGGCACCTGGGTGGCTCAGTTAGTTAAGCATCTGACTCGATTTCAGCTCAGGCCATGATGGCTCTGTGTTGCCAGTGGGGAGCCTGCTTGGGATTCTCTCTCTGCCCCTCCCCCGCTTGCATGCATATGCCCTCTCTCTCAAAATAAATAAGTGAACTTAAAAAAAGAAAAATTCAGTAGTTTGAGAAAATACTCGTATCATATGTTAAGTGAAAGAAGCAGGTTTTAAACTGGTAGGTAGGGTATAAACTAACTGCTACTATATAATTTGTGTACAAAACTATTTTAATTTTTTTGAACATTTATTTATTTTTGAAAGACAGAGACAGACAGAGCAGAAGTGGGCGAGGGGCAGAGAAAGACAGGGAGACACAGAATCCGAAGAGGGCTCCAGGCTCTGAACTGTCAGTGCAGGGCCTGATGCGGGGCTCGAACTCATGAACAACGAGATCATGCTCTGAGCCGAAGTTGGATGCTTAACCAACTGAGCCACCCAGGCGCCCCTGTATCAAAATATTTTAAATACTGAAAACAAAACCACAGCAGAATGATTTCAGGGGTTTTCCTTTGGTAGTGGGCCTACGGGCATCTCTCATTTCTTCTTCAATGTAACCAGGTGGTCCACGATGAACATATGTGACTTTTAACATCAGAGAAAAATGTTCGCCTAATTCTCACTCTTTCAACTGCTCTTTCTTGGGGAATTCACTCTCCATGTGCTTTATTCACCCACCTCCAAATCCTTTCCCCACGCTGCACCCTCAGCCTGGAAGGACCACACTCGGCTCCTGGGGGCTCCGGGAACCTTTGCCTGATCACCAAGAGGAAAGAAGACTGGCTCACCCCGTCCCTGCCCAAACTCAGTGCCTCCACATCTCTCTCTGCTCGCCTTGTCCAAGAAAATCCTCAGCCTCTTTGCTGGTGCTTGACCTCAGGAGACTGTTTCCTGATGTGGCCCAGCAGCTGGCAATGACTGTGTTTGTGTCTGCACCTGGCGGCTGAGCTAAACACCTAGAAGGAAGTTGAGGTGGAGGCCACAGGGCTCATCAGTGTTGGATGATGAGGAAGCCAGTAATGACTCTTCTGCATGTCCTGATTTGCCAAGGGACAGACTTCTCTGGGCCATTTAAAGGCCACCCAGTCTTTAAACAACTGAAGAAGTGATCAAAGGTGTTTGTGCTTCACCTGGACCAGCATCCCTTCCTACTGGAGTCACCCGCACGCTCGGGAACTTTGGTTGGGAGGAAGTGAGTGTGAACTAGTAACTCGAAAGCACTAAGATTTTTCACAAGCTGATTTGTCCAAGTATACCTCCAGCTTATTCTTGAATTGGAATCAAATTAGAACTTTGAAGGAAAGAGTCAGTGGGTCAGCAAACATTTGAGGGCTTATGCGGTACCCAGCACATCTCAGGGCACTTGTGAAATGCTGTGGCTTTATCAAAGCAACAAACAAGCCTGAGTGATTGATTGTTCCTCTAGAACTTCCTGGTCATGCCTTACACCCACACGAAGCATAACAAGGAAGGCTCAAGGATAAGACGGACCGTCTTGTGGGGCCTTCAGGAAAGGCATGGGTCTTAGCTCCTGTGACATTTCGAGCTAATTACCCTGGCCTGTGTGTGAAACGCAATGGAGTTAAGGATCAAGATAAATCAGGTATCTTGGCATTTGCCTTTGATGTTTTTGAAACTCGGGGAACAAAAAGTTTGGTGTGCCCAGCTTCCTCATCAGTCTGGTATCTCACCTGTCATCCTGAGCAAGGTAAACAAACCACGGACATATTTTTCTTCCCCGAAGAACTGCACCCTTTTTCTTGAGTAGGTCTGGATACTATTTGGCAACTGGAATTGAGCAGAGTGGGGGTGGGGAAGCACTTTTTAATTCCGCCCTCTTCTCAAATATCTGAAGTAGAATAATGAGTAGGTGAGTGACTGTCGTATCTGTCAACTCTCTTCCATTCGGGCCATCTGAATGCAGACGTCAGTCATCCTGGTCTCAGGCCACCACGCTGGCATTTCCTCCCAGCCTGTCTCATGAAGGCTGAAGGTACTGGGATCCCCAAAGGAAGCAGAGAGTGTCTTCATTCCGCCATCTCCAGGGTCATGTTTCTGTTTAATGGGATCCGTGAGCTGAGGGTAAAATTGAAATACTGGGATGGTGGAGGGGGTTTGAGGAGCCAGCAGGGAAGGAGAGAGAGGAGGGTCAGGGATGGCAGGGCAGGAAGCTGCGTCGTCATCGGCGTCCACGTGGGCCGTCTTCCTTGTAAAAATATCCACTTCTTGTTGGTACATTATCAGCCAACAATCTGATTTTGAAGGAATTCACTCATGCAATCACTCAACAGATATGTATTGAGAGCCTGGGAGGCACCAGGCAGTGTTCTCGGTGCCAAGGATACAGCAGAGAACAAAATACACCCAACACAGAACATTGTGGATGGACCTCCAAGCAATTCTGCAGGGAAGAGTCAATCCCCAATCAGTGATTCCATTGATATAGCAATTTTTTAAATTCTAAGGTTTTAGAAGCGGTGGTTGCCAGGGGTTAGGGATGGAGGAGGTCATGGTGGGAGAAAGGTAGGTATAGTGATAAGAAAGCACCCCATGGAATCCTTGTGTTGATGTGCCATCTGGTATCTTCATCCTGGTTCCTGGATACAGGAACCTACACGTATGATAAAATTGCAAAAAACTAAGCATGCACACCAAAGAATACAAATAAAACTGGGGGGATCTGGAAGAGATCTGTTGACTGAATCAATGTCATATCCTGGTTGTGACAACTGCACTATAATGTTACCATTGGAAAACCTGGGCAAAGTCCACGAGGGATCTCTTTTGTATTATTTCTTAGACCTGGACATGAATCTGCAATGATTCTAATAAAAATGTCCAAAAAACACCCCCACAACAAAATCCAACCCCCAGACTTGATGGACTCTACATTTGAGTGGGAGCGAAGTATGGCTGCCTGGTGTTTTTGCAGGGTAAAAGTCAAGACCATCCTTCAGAGCTCTGCCTCCCCCCCCCCCACCTCCACCGGAGTATTCTATGCAATGTCACCAGACATTCCTTCCTGTCCTCAACACATGTCACTGAATCTCTCCTGGTGACTGAATAGAATCCAGACTTCTGGGAGGAGGCAGGTACAGAAGAAGGGGGGAATCCCAGCTCCCCTGACCCTGCGGCATGGGTACCTGGGAATGCTCCAGCCTGCCTTTGGGTCTCTATGCCAGGTACCCACTAGACTATATAAAGGTGACACTCACATGTCCATGGGGTTTCAGTACTCACGTTGCACGCTTCTTGCACATTCCCAGCTTCCATCGTCCATACCACCAACCTCCTTCCATCTCTCCCCAAACACCTGGTCTATCCTGGTACCAAGCTGAGCTCGAGGAACCTACTTTCCCCTACAGATGCTGCCAGGGCTCCCTGCCCTGGTTCTCAGCATCAGGCAAGAACTCCTCATGCCAGCCGTGGCCTGGGCCTCGGCCCTGGATCCTAGCCCCCTGGCCATGACTACTTTGGTCACCATCCAGCCCCTTAACCCTCTCCTGCAAAGGGGCTTCCCACACCAATCTGCTGTTCCAATCTGCTGTCCATGGGGCATCTGGCTGGCTGCAGCCGGTCTAGCTCTTGCACTCTAATTTAATGCCTTAGAAGAACTTCAGAGGAAGGAGCCACATAAAAACTAAATAAGGTTGGAACAGACTTTAACGCTTTTATTATTTTATATTATGCCATGCCTTTCATGGAATGACCACAAGGCAATATGCCTTCCTGGCCACAGAATTTACTAACTGGACATAGTTGAGAAATCTAGATCTCCCAGATGCACAGTCTAGTGTACTGGAAAGAGGGAGACAAGGGGCGGGAGGAAGGAGCAGTGATAGTTACCTGTCTCTTCTCTGGCACGCCAGTGGTTGCTCATTCTAAGGATGATTATGTGACTTAATACAATTTCTGGGCATGGTTTTATAATAAAGGAAAAGAGCTTTCTTGGAAGTGCTTAAGCTAATCAATACATATTTGATCCACTTTCAAACAAGGATTTTATGGCCAAAATAAGATGAAAGAAAAGACACAATTTCCATACCTTCCTCTCAAAGCCACTGTAAAAGGAAATGAAGGATCCCCTTCCGCCCAGAGAGGAAGCAAGCTCAAAGTCCTGTGGGCGCCCACCAGCGGAGCTGCTCGGCCCAAGCCTAACCCATTCAGGTCCGTGGGGCCGTGTGGCAGTCTGGAGCTCTGTCCTGCTGCTCCTGGGAAGGGGCCTGCTCCCTCGAGTCCCCTTCTGTGTCCGGGATGAATAACCCGTGGAGATCCAGGTGCATGTCTACGTCAATGGATGCACAAGCCAGTTCTGTGAAGCTTTTGGCATCCAGAACAAGCAGAAAAGGCAGCTTTTGGGGATCGGTAGAGACAATGGCTGATAAGATAATTCCTTTGGGGAAACAAAAAGAGACACTCTGTCAAAGTGCAGCCTTCAACTTCCTCCAGCTGGAGGTATGTAAGTAGGTAATCAAAGCAAAAGGAAAGTGAATTCGATATATTGTGTGCACAGGAGGGAAAGGCCGGGGAACTAGGAACTGGAAGACTGGCTGCGGCCCCACCGGGGTCCAGTCCCTTTACCTCTCCGACCCTTCATCTGCTCCCCTGTGGAGGAAGGATGATCCTCGCTACCCTTGCAGGGCTGCTGGGATGATCTCTTGCATGGGGAATGGTGAAAGCATTTTGTAAAATACTGTGTGCATTGAAGATTGGTATTTGACTACTATTTAGAAAGTCTGATTCTATAATCCAGTGAAGACATGGGTAAAAGACATGAATAGGCATTTCTCCAAAGAAGACATCCAGCTGGCCAACTGACATATGAAAAGATGATCAACATCACTCAACATCAGAGAAATACAAATCAAAACCACAATGAGGTACCACCACACACCTGTCAGAACGGCTCACATTAACACCTCAGGCAACAACAGATGTTGTCAAGAATGCAGAGAAAGAGGATCTCTTTGGCACTGCTGGTGGGAACGCAAACTGGTGCAGCCATTTCGGAAAACAGTGTGGAGGTTCCTCAAAAAATTAAAAATACGACCTACCAATTGCATTACTAGGGATTAATCCAAGGGATACAGGTGTGCTGTTTCGAAGGAGTACATGCACCCCAATGTTTATAGCAGCACCATCGACAATAGTCAAATTATGGAAAAAGCCCAAATCAAATGTCCATCAGTTGGTGAACAGATAAAGAAGATGTAGTATATATAAACAGTGGAGTATTACTTGGCAATAAAAAAGAATGAAATCTTACCATCCAACTACATGGATGGAACTGCAGGGTATTATGCTAAGTGAAATTAGAGAAAGACAAGTATCATATGACTTATCTGAGGGCTTTAGGATACAAAACAGATGAACATAAGTGAAGAGAAGCAAAAATAATAGAAAAACAGGGAGGGGACAAAACATGACATTCTTAAGTATGGAGAACAAACGGAGGGTTGCTGGAAGGGTTGTAGAGGGGGGATGGGCAAAATGGGTAAGGTGCATTAAGAAATCTATTACTGAAATCATTGTTGCACTATATGCTAACTAACTTGGATGTAAATTCAAAAATAAATAAAATAAAAATCACTAAGCTAAATAAATAAGTAAGTAAATCAGATTTGGGGCTGACTGAGGCTGATACGTGGCACTAGCTAGACTCAAGACTAGCTCACTCAACGGCACTGAATGAGCCCAATTCACTTTCTGCCCAAGACAGTGCACCAGCAGCCTCGGCCTTCCCCTCTGTAAAAAAAAAAAAATTAATAAATGGAAATATTCTAAGTATTCACTCTCAAGGGATGTAGGATTAAATCACAGAATGCACATAAACTTGCAGCAACTGTGCACGAGTCCTCGCAAAGCCTCCTGGGCTTCAGGGTGGCTGAGCACAGTCGAAGTCAGGTTGGCGTGGATTAAAATCCTGACTCTGGAGGTGTGGCTGTAGGTAAATTACATCACTTTCTCAGCCCCTCCTCTGGTGGAATGAAGACAATGCCACTCCCTGCCCACAAGAGAATGTAGGGGAAGCACTGGCCCAGCCAGTGGGAGGCCAGCTTCGGCACGAGGTGCTACGAACAGTCCCCCACCTCGGAGATGACAGCAGCCGGGGGTCCCCTCTGCCTGTGTGCCATGCTGTGCATGATTAGTAGGAAGACACAGCCCAGGCAGAAAACCACTCCTTCTCACCTCGGGAAGCAGCTGGCAGGCCCGGCGGGGCAGCTCGCCCTGCCCTGCAGGTGCGGGCAGCCCCACCCACGGTTCTAGTTGCACCCCCCCCCCACCTTAGCATCCCCAGGAGCGTGTGCAGGGGTTTCTGGGGCAAAGGCAGATCAAGGAGGGAAAGGACCGTTTGGTTGTGTGGAAATCTACAAATGAGAGTTGGGCCGCAAACGTGCATTTACAGGTGCTCTGGGCAAAAGGTACCTGCTTAGAGATGGTTAAGAATTGTTCAGCCACTTTGACAATAAATTATATTAAAACAAACAAACAAACAAAAGAATTGTATCTTAGCCTTTGCAATGAATTTTCAAGTGGAAAGGAAGTGGGCTTTGTGTAGTAAACAATTTAATGTCCCCCGAAGGGAGGTCTGACCTTTCCTCCTGGGAGGTGACCTCTAAGCCCCTGTAGTGTCCTCTCTCATAAGAATATCTTTATTTACCTGGGGCCGGCCTGACGATCTTTCCCAGCAACTCGATTTGGCCATCAGCTTGACCTCCAGAGGGGCTGAAGGCTAACGATCAACCGCATAGCCAACCAGCCATGTCTACGTGACCAAGCCCTACGGAGCGCTGACCCCAAGGCTTCGGTGAGTTTCCCTGGTTGGTGATATTCCACGGACACTGTTGGAGCTGGGGTGGGCCATGCCTCCTGGGACAACCAGAAGCTCCACGAATAGAATTCTCCTGGATTCTGTCCCATGATCCTCTTTTCTTTCAATCTGCATCCTTTCACTGTGATCAACCACAACCATAACAGTTTTCAATGTTCTGTGAATCCTTCTATCGAAGCCCAGTGGTCTCGGGGACCCCTGAACTTGCAGTTGGTGTCAGCCGTGAGGATGTTTTGGGGGACGCCCTAACTCATAGTTTTGGACTCAGACAGACCTGGGCTTCACAGCCTGACTCTACAGCTATGTGACCTGAGAGGTGTGGAGGGAGGGTCACGGCCTCCAAATGACGTCTCTGACTGGGGGGTGATCACAAGCGGAATGCAGCAAGCGGGTTCCCCTTCCTGGAGTCTTACCGTCGTCCTCATCCTTGGCACCCGGCGTGGGGACAAACAGGGGTTCTGCTGGCCAGCAGTGCTCCTGCCCCCATTTTAAGGATGACTTTGTGAGAACATCATATTTCAGGATCTGTACATCCAGAGAGGAGAGACACGTGAGCGACTGTTAGAGAGGAACGCTCCTCTTCTGCAAACAGCAGGCAGAGGGGAGGAAGCCGCTCCAGCGGGGACCCAGGATGACATCCACCTGGGGTCCGTGTAACAGCAGAAATGAAAGCAGCTCGCTTCCTCCTCCACCTGTGAGCAGAGAGCCTGTCGCCACGCCACAGCGAACACTACACACTGAATTCTTTTAAAAATAAAATGCCTAAATGTATCTGGTGTTTGGCGCTACATGGCAACTTTTGTGTGTGTTAAATAAACTAGTATATTCAATGCAAACATTTAAAGGATAATACAAACCTTTTGTTATTTTAAAACTGCAAGTCCCTGGACTTTTCTTAATCCCTAACAGAGCTGCTTCCCCTTGGGTGTGGGATAAGTGGGGAGTGGCTAGGTGTGTGTGTGTGTGTGTGTGTGTGTGTGTGAACCTTAAATGTTTGCTTTGTACATTTTTGCACTGTTTGCATTTTTTTAAAGGTATTCCATTTTATTATAAAAAGTGATGATGTTAAAGACAGGTCATATCTATACAACCCATAGTATAGTCCCCGGGATACAGTAATTGTTCAACAAATCGGTAGTTTAAAAAACAAAATCAGTGCCCCAAGTTTCAGCCTCTGCTCAAGAGGGTGAGTCCCTGAAGGCAGGGACGGGGGCCCCCTGTTCGCTTCCTTATCCTCAGTGCCTGCACGGTGTAGCACGTGCCTGGTGCCCAGGAAACTTGCTGAATAAAGAAATCAATGGATGAGACGCAGCCAAGACCTCCTTCCCGAGCTTGTGCCCAGCAGGCACGGCTCCCTCTCTCGGCTGGCCTCCCAGTGCCTTCCCTGTATTCTGTCCCAGACTGACCTCTCTCTCTGATCTGCCCGCCGCCCCCAAAGAGACCTCCCTTTTCTGATCAAGGTCACCCCGTCTGAGATCCTAGAGTTCAGGTGGACACCATCGTTGTCACACAGGGAGTGGTACCTTGGTTGGGAAGGGACTCCACTGAACTTCGGCCGCAAAGACATAGCGGTAGGGCTTCCCGTTGTGAGCGTAATTGATCCGAGGCAGCTCCAAGCCTGCAGAGAGCGACACGGCTGTGAAGCCCCCGTCACCGCGGCTGGGAGCACCTCTCCACA
>NC_043715.1:6441385-6442436 GCF_006229205.1 Suricata suricatta
GGTGTAGCACGTGTTCGCTCTGGATAACAAGTCACCGAGTTTTTCTTGAAAACTGATTCTTTCAGAATGCAGAAGTGGGCTCAAATCTAATCCAACTGGCATCGACCACGGCAAGAGCCGTGAAGGAAAAAGATGACCGAGTCTACTGCCAGCCGGAGCTGCTTTACGAAGGTAAAATGCCGCCTTTCCAGATGCTCAGGGAAGGGGCAGGATCTCAGGAAGCCCCTGAGGCCCCTCAGTGCCTCCTTCTGAGGCTGGAGAGCTGTACACGGACACGGGGCAGGCGGAAAGCTCTCGGGGCACCCCGGCGGAACTGGGGACCGTTCTGTTTCGTGGATCCCAAACACCTCCCAGGAAGGCACTGGCAGCGGAGGTGGCGCTGGGTGAGGTTCACAGTGGCCTCTGTAAATGCTCCGATGTATCAAAGGCTGATGTACCGAACAGGGACAGCTTGTTTGCGTTTCTGCCTGTGCCCCTGAGAATGGCCTGCAGAACAGGGGCCATCAGCCCCGTGTTAAGGAGGAGAAGATGGCTCACGGAGTCTGGGCTTCACACAGCATAAACCCCTCCAACAACAGTTGTACCCATAAGGACAGGTCTTCTCAACCTGGGCACCCTCGACTGTGGGGGCGGGTCATTCTCTGTGATGGGGGCCGTCCTGGGTACTAGGATGTAGAGCAGCACCCCTGGCCTTGACCTTCCAGGTACCCACAGCACCTGCACCCCGAATTGACATGACCAAAACCATGTGCAGACATCACCAGTGTCCCCTGGGAACACCATTACCCTGACTGAGAACCACTGCCCTATGAGCCTTGGGGGCAGGGACCCCATTCCTGTGCTGAGTGTGTTACCAGCATGTGACAAAAGTGTGGCTTAGAGGGGGTCTGTGCTCAACACAGGCACGGAACAAGGGTGCTACGGGGTGGCAGGGCGTGGCTCTGCCTTGCTCTCCACGTCAGCTGCCTGCTGCCAGGCTCGGGCATCTGGAGGGACACTGGCCTGGGGACATTGTTAGGATGACCCCAACTTTGCCCACAAGAACCCCTGC
>NC_043715.1:6442536-6521419 GCF_006229205.1 Suricata suricatta
AGGCGGTAGGATGAGGGTCCCTAAACTCCTGGCTCTTTTCTACTACTCTGGGCTACCTCATCTTTCACAGGTGAAACTAACGTGCTGGTAGGTTCTCACTTCTTAAATACTAGATGATTCACCCGTACAAGGCTGCATCCGTCATTAAGAGGATGTTTATAAAGAGTTCATAATAACATGGGAAATGCCCGTGAGAGAATACTGAGAAACACAGCCGAGTAAATTGCATACGCAGCCTGAGTTAATCAGGTTAAAAAAAAAATTACGCTGAAAAGAGCCTGGGGAAAATATACCAAATATTAACAAGACAGCAGGCAGTGGAATCACGGAGACTTTCTGTTTCTACACTTACTGTATTTTCAGGACTTTCGCCTCTGAAAATGTACCACTGCTGAAAGAAAACAAAGAGGCAGTAATAATTGCTTGGGAGTCAAAGATCAATCAAGGACATTCCTTGGTCTTAACTTGACAATCAGACTTGATTTAAGGGCTTAGCATCATCACTGTGATCCAGGAGAGGGATTTGAAACTACTGATTACACATTTACTGGGCTCCTACTGCTCCGTTTCCCTACGTACAAGCTACGGAGTCTCAAGAAGGTTACTTAGTATCTGTGAAGTTGTTTCCTCATCTGTAGGGGGAGGAACAGTAGATGTGTCACATAAAGAGTGTGTGTGTCCCAAGTTACTGTGCGGGTTGAATAAAATAATCCCTGCAAATGGTTCACAGGAGGGTCTGGTTAGGAATGTTAAGTAAATGCTAGGTGCAGCTGATATCCTCGTTCTACTATCATTGCCATTGCTGTTATTACAGTACTCACTGTAACACCGGGGGTGAGTGCAGGCTAGACAATGGGGGAGAAACGAGACGGGGTCCCTGTCTTCATGGAGTTGACAGGGTAAGAGTTACTGTTATGGCTGACTTCTCCTCAGTTAAACTTCTCTCTGCCTCCCAGATTTTCCAAAATGGGATTTGATAATTAAATGAAGCCTATTTGAATGATAGAAACTTTTTGCTGGGAAGGGGGGCAAATGTACTGCAGCCAAGCAGTTAAACTAAAGGGGTCCTTTGAGATTTGCTTCATTCAACTCCTCAATTTACAGAAGACGAGACAGGCCCAGAGAACGAAGGTGACTTGTCCAAGGCCACAGAGGGAAGAAGAGTCTGGGCCCTTCATGCTGCAGTTCTTCTTCTGCTCCAAAGCAAGAGCGTTGCAGGCAGTAGGTAGGGCAAAGCAGGTACAAAGGCCCTGAGGCCAGTCCATTCCCATCCTGCAGGTCCCTGCTCAAATATCCCCTTCCTTAACCACTCCATCTGCAATGTCGCCAAGGCATTTGTCCCAAGCTGTCACTGTCTCCTGTACGGAGCTGTTTCCTTCTCTTACGTTCTTCCCCCTGAAGACCGGGACCGAGTCTTGTTCAGGGCATGGTGCAGACCTCCCAGGAATGAACTGCTGGGTTAATGAAGCGGATGCATAACCCAATAAGCTTTTTCCTTCCACGGTCAAGGTGCAAACATGTGCTTTACAGCGTGGCTGTTGGAATTCAGTGAGAGGAGATGGGTGAGAAAGTCCCGCCGGCACGTCGGTGCTGTCTCGTAAACCGAAGCCCTGAATGCCTCCACCTGCATCGCGCCACGGATCGGTGGAGGCTCTGCCTGGTGCCTTGGAGTCACCCGCCAGCAAGAGGCCTGCTGTGTGTGCCCTGGGCTTGTGTCTCCGGGAGCCTGTCTGCAGAGACGTCTTCTAATTCCGGCCTCAAACTGGTCAGACTGGTTGAGGGACAAACTGGATTTTTCCACATGGCAGTCACGAACATGACTCGGCTGCTTTCGGTGGCCAGCACGCTCCGCTTTGGGAAGAAACAGCTTTCCAGCCAACACTCCACAAAATCCTACAGGTTTTGTTTTGAAATCCCCCAACTCGAGGCAAGTCCCGTGAGAAGCAGCCAGCTCGTTAGTTCCCTGAAACACTGGCTTTGGGGCTCGGAAGCCCTGGGTGTGAAAGCCGGCTCCGTGGCTTGTGACCCTGAGCCATGCCTCCCTGAGGCTATTTCCTCGTTTGTAAAATATGGGGACAATTCATGACTTTTGGGATGGGTGGTGACCGACCACCAGTGCTCTGACCCGGAGCTGAAGACTGGAGTGAAGATTAAACAGTGGTGACGAAAACTCCTGGTCCGGGGCCAGACACATCATACTTAGTAACCTGGAGCCAGAAAGACACGCATTCAAATCCCAGCTCAAATCCCACAGATATTTCTCCGATGTTGGGCAAGGTACTTTCTCTCTCATCCGCACTCATGGGGGTAATAAGCACTCAGAGGGGCGCTCTACTAATGAGATGGCAAGCTTGCAGAGCAGTTACCAGTTCCAAAAGTTTTCAGGACCAAGGAGCAGAGTGGAGACCCACGCTCCCTAGATCTCAATGCGCTGAGCAAATCGTTACCTGAAATACCATTCTCTCCCCCTGCCGTCCGACACAGCAGCCATGAACCACACGTGCTGTTTACATTTTACTTAAACTTGAGAACAGTTACACATCCCGTTCCTCAGCTGCACGAGGCGCAGTTCAACAGCACATGTGGCTCGTGGTCATTCCATCAGATGGACAGATAATGTGTTGTGGCCGCAGTGGACTTG
Source organism: Suricata suricatta (assembly GCF_006229205.1). Lineage (NCBI taxonomy): Eukaryota > Metazoa > Chordata > Mammalia > Carnivora > Herpestidae > Suricata > Suricata suricatta. The sequence goes on from NC_043715.1 coordinate 6,445,178, forward strand.
TTTGCACAGTGCTGATCTAGAAGGATGGGTGAATTTGGGATTCTAGGACTCCTTGCGTTCTGAGCCAGAACAGGGTGGCAGACAAGGGCCGGCCTCTGGGCCCGGGTTCTCTGTCCCCTTTACCCTTTTCTTACAGCTGCACAGAAGCCCCAGTCAGCACGACCAAAGCCAAGAGCCAAATTCTGGCCACCTTGTGGGTGTGAGGCCTGTACACCAGGGCACAGCCTGCCTATAGGAAGACAGGCAGGTGCCAGAAGCAGTCGTGGGGCTTTTTGGGGAGGGAATTCACGGATCCCAGGTAGCTGGTTCTTGGCCGGGGAAGGGGAAGGCACCTGGCTGGGTGGGCATGGCCCCCTGGCCCTAGAAACTCCTCACTCTGTGAGGGAGGGACGCTGCCAGAGAAAAGTCTGGATCAGGATCCCCCAAATGCCCATGGCGGCCAGGGCAGGGGCTCCTCTTGCCAGGGTCTAAGAGCAAAAAAGGCATCGAACACAGGTCCTGGCACATAATGAGCTCTCAGTAAACAGCAGCTTTTGGCGGCGGGTGGTGGGGGTCTTTGTTTTTGCTTTTAGGGTCAAGACAAAACCCCAATGTACTGAGCCAGGATGAAGCCACCCCTTGCGGGTCTCCAGCACCTCCTCCGGGGCGGCGGCTTGCGCACGAGAGCTGTTGGAAGGGAAGGCAGGTGCTCATGGACCCACCGGGAGGCAGCGCCGGGAGCCCTGCAGGGTGAGGGCCGGGCGGCCGCGGAGCTGTCTGTGCGCGCCCACGCCCCTCCCAGCCTGGCCCCGCCTGGGACAGCCCTGCGCCACCCTATGAAAACAGGCCACCGGTGCCAAGGGGCCCCACCTTCCTCTGACCCCAGCTGGCCCAAACGCAAGAGAATCTGGGGCAGCCGGGACGTCCTAGACTTTCAAGTACACTTCACTCCTGCCCATTCTCTGTGGAGAGCACTTTCCAACTGGGAAACGTCCCCAGTGCTAAAGACGGACCCGTGTCCTTTCAGAGTCCCACTCGGGTCTCATCTGCGCGTCATTCACTCATTAAGTTAAAGTGGTTAAAAGCTTAATGAGGACCCTCCAAGGCCCAGGCCCTGTGGCGGGCGCTCGGGACAAACCGCTGACAAGATGGACTTCCCGGGCCGGGTGACTACATGAGCTCCCTGACCAGGGACAAGTGTGTGGCAGGAGCTGCAAGTGCCATCGGCACAGAGGTTGTCCTCTGAGGGGAGCAATGGCCCTGGCACCTGTAGGGCGAGCGGGAATTTGCCAGACTGTGGTCGGTTCTCTCTGACTGCGAACTGGAAGCCTCTGGGGGCCGAGACCAGGCCCTCGTCCCCCTCCCCTCCATCCAGAGGTTGTGCCCGCACTGGTCTGGACTGGGGCCCGGCCCCGGTGTGGTCTCAGAGCCCCCAGCTGAGTCCAGCCCGCAGCCAAGCCGGGAGTGGAGGCCCGACTGGAGAAGGACAGGGCTTCAGGCAGGACGGCCACGAGCAAAGGCCCCAGACTGAAGGGTGCCGGAGGCAGGTGGCATCTCCTTCGGTCCGTCCTAATAGGACGGACCTGGAGCTGCCAGACCGGGCCAGCTCGGCCATGTGCATCTGCTCACCTGTCCCATTTCGGTATGCGGGCAGGGCAACTTGAAAGTGAAGCAAGCAGACTTTTTAAGGGACAATAAATAGCAATTAAAAAGCGTGGCCAGAGCTACCCTTCCCAGGGCTCACTCTTCTTTGCTAGTTTCAAAGCAGTCGGTGGCTCACACGGTGGCTTTTCAAAATCTACGTGCTAAACTTCTGAGCGTGGTTCCAGGGAAGCAAATCGTTTTCCAAGCGTGATAAAAGGCTGTAAGATCCCTCGGTGTGTGGGCAGTGGGAGGGAGCGCTTCCCATCTGCGTTTCATCCCCGGGCTGAGGTCGGCGTGAGGCAGGGCCAGGCCCCAGGCTGGGCACCTGTGTGCTCCGGGACACACCCCCTCCCCCCTGGTGCCCGGAACCAGGATGCCAAGCATGGCCCTGCTCAGCCCCACGGTGCCGCCCCCGGAGGAGGCTGCAGAGACCAGGCGCCCATGTGACCAGTTCGTGGACCGCGGCCACTCATTCAGTAGTCCTGAACCACGTGAGGAGAAGGTTCATTCCTTTTTCTCCTCCTGATCTTCGCAACCGGGTCAAGGAGAGAGTCTCAGTCAGGTGCTGTTAGCTCTTTAACACCTAGTTCTTTCAGGACTTTGTTTTTAACAAAGCGATGCCCCGGCCTGTCTTCCATTTGCAGCAAGCAATGATGCTACAGCCTTCCACTGGCTAGGGACGGGTTATCTTTCAAGAGGGAGTCGATTTAAACAAAACACGATGTTGTAACGATTTTAAATTGTGGTGATAAATATGGTGAAAACTGGGACAGAGATAAACCAATGACTGCAGATGGGGAAATGCCGGAAAGATGGCAAAGGATCCCGACTCTGCGGCCAGAGAAACTGGGTGCCCATGCAGACCCCGCGTACTGACTGGGGGCCTGCCTCATCTCCCACGCAGCTGAGCCGGGGTGGGAGGAGGCTGCTGGGCCTTCTGGAGGCGTGGCCTCCATTTCCCAGCTGGGGAGGCCAGGAGACTGCACTTGACCAGCCCTGCCCCTGCACTGACAGGCACGTGCCAATCACGGCTCTGCCACTCGGAGCTGTGTGACCTTGGGCAGATTCCTGAACCTCTCTAAGCCTCAGTTTCTTCATCTGTAAAATGAGGCGAATACGAGGACCTCTCCCATAGGTTGTTTTGATCATTAAGGAGGCAAGGAAAATAAAATACCTAGCAAAGGGCCTAGCACGCAGAGTGCATTTAGTAAACAGGAGCCAACAAAATGGAGTTGAATTGAATTTGCTCTCATTTAAATTAATTAAGTCATGAAGTCAGTGAGTTCCGGAGCCAGACGTCTCTAGCTTCTGGCAGCATCAACCCTAATTGAAGATAATGTCTGCCTCGTGGTCATATTTAATGCAAGAAGGGGACGACTCAACAGCAGGCCATTAGGTGAGTGAATAGTGACAAATCCTGGCCTGGACCGTCATGCAAATATTTAAAATGATGCTGTAGAAGAGTATTCAATGTCACGGAGAGATGTTTAGATACACACGTAAGTGAGGACAGCCGTCCACAAAACAGCGTGTACATATTCTGCCGTGAAAAGGACGGAAGGCCTGATACACGCTGTGACACACGGACCTCCGGGACCCCGTGCTGAGGGAGGGCGGCCGGCCGCAGGGGACCGCCTGGCACCCGGGTCCACGGACGGGGCGGGTCTAGAACAGGCAGATCCTCAGAGGCAGGAAGCGGATTAGTGTTAACCGGCGGGGGCAGGGGGGGTAGTGCAAGGTTTCTTTCCAGAGCCATGGAAATATCTTAAAATCCATCGTGGTGACAGTTACACAACTCTGTAAAGATGCTAAAAGCCACTGAATTGTACACTTTAAATGAGTGAAATGGGCGTATGCTGTGCGAAATGCTATCTTAGTCAGTCTACCGAGAATTCTGCGATTTCCTTCTCTAAAATTAAGCAATATATAAAATGTACACATATAAAGTTTAGGGAAGGAAGTCATGCTACCCAGAATCCTTAACTGCTCTACTGAGGGATATATTCATGTACATGTGTATTATATCTACATACACACAGACACATCAACATATGTATCAATACTTCTGTCTAGTGAGAGAGAGATTTTGGAGGAATACAAATATATCCATAATGGGTTTATGGGTTTTTCTTTCCTTTTTACCTAATCTAGATTTTCTTAAGTTTTTTTTTTAACTTATTTATTTTGAAAGGGAGAGAGAGAGAACACAGCAGCGGGCGTCTGCACAAGTGGGGAGGGGCAGAGAGGGAGGGAGATAGAGAGAAACCCAACCAGGCTCTGAACACTTCACGGCCTGAGCCACCAGGCTCCCCTACCTCATCTATATTCTAAGGCTTCTGCTCTAAATATGTACCATTTTTGGAAAAACAGTGAAAAAATGTTTTGTCTTTAAGAACGGCTCACTTTGGATTTCATGGTCAATCAGACCAGCGCCAAAATAACCGCCCACTTGGGCTCAGGACGCCCCAGGGGTGAAACAGGTTCCCTTCCCAACCATTACCTTGTCCACCTGCAGGGGCACGGCGAACCTCCGGAGGGTGGGGATGGAGGTGCTCCTGGAGTTCTCCTCGAAGTCCTGGTTCAAGTTGGCCAAGTAGAAGAGCTCATAGAGGCTGCTGTCCTCGTAGGCGATGACGTCGAACAGAAGGCAGCCGCCCTCCTCGTAGGCGTTGACGTGATGAAAGACCACCATGGGGTCCGTGTAAAACTTGGTGGGCAGGGGCTTCCCAGTCCTCTGGTCAATGATGTGAATATAAGTCTGAAAGAAGACGCACACCCAGGGGTCAGCCTTCCCTCTGCCGGCCTGGCGCTGGGGCATCGGGCACAGGACGGGACCTGGCCCTGCCCTCCACTAGCTCGTGACCCTGGAGGGTCCCCTGCCCCAGAGCTCCGGCCACCCAGAACCTGCGGAAAAGGAGGCTGCCCGCCGTCACACGTCTGTGATCCCCTCCTTCAGATGGGGCGGAGGGAAGCTTTGCAGCTGGAGCCTCGGCACCACCAGGAGGACGGTGCCCAGACGAGGCCTCCAAGGGTGCCCTGTCCCCTCCCCATGCCCCTCACTTGACTGTGGCTCTGGGTGGGCAGCAATGACCTAGCTTCCTGGCAACAGATGTCCAAGCTGGAGAGAACTGGCCAGTCCTCTAGCCTTCCCTGGGGTCTACCCACACCTGGAGCCCCTAAAACCACACCAGCCCTTCTGGGTCCCTTCTCCCGACCTCCACCTGCTGCGTGGTTTGCCAGGATGCAGTTGTCATGGCAACCTCCTTCCTCCTGGGGGCTGCAGTGTGGAGAGACCGGTTCCGGTGAAGGAGCCCACACGGTATCTGCACACATCTCTGACCGCCACGGGGTGCTATTGCTCTGGGTGGTAATTAGGCACATCGGCAGCCCCAGCACCTAATCCTAAGGATGTGGGGGTTCTTCCTTTGGGCTGGCCTCGCCACCCTCCTTCCCAAAGGCAGGGCAGGACCGCTCCAGGCTGCTCCCTGGCCACCTCCTCTCAGCCTATGTGCCTCTTTCTCTCCTTCCCCCGAATCCAGCTTTGAACATTAAGTGGGGGTGCAGAGGAGGAAGGCTTTGCCAGCCCAGGGGCGGGGGGTTGGAACGGGCAGGTGACTATAGAGGTAATTATTTTAGCTCATTTCTTCTCCGTGACCCCAATCCCCGGGTCAGGCACAGGAGCTTTTCAGAAAGCTCTCTTCTGGGGCGCCTGGGTGATTCAGTTGGTTAAGCCTCCAACTTCGGCTCAGGTCAGATCTCACGTTCGTGGGTTCGAGCCCCACGTCGGGCTCTGTGCTGTCAGCTAGCTCAGAGCCTGGAGCCTGCTTCCGGTTCTGTTTCCTTCTCTCTCTCTGCCCCTCCCCCTCTCATGCTCTGTCTCTCTTTGTATCAAAATAAATAAAACATTAAAAAAAAGGAAAGCTCTCTTCTAAAATTTTTTTTAGTATTTACTTATTTTTGAGAGAAGGGCAGAACTCGAGCAGGGGAGGGAGACACAGAGTCTGAAGCAGGCTCCAGGCTCCAAGCTGTCAGCACAGAGCCCAATGCAGGGCTTGAACCCACAGATCATGAGATCATGACCTGAGCCAAAGTTGGATGCTTAACTGACTGAGCCACCAAGGTGCCCCAGAGAGCTCTCTTCTGAATGCATTCTAAAACCCTTCCCAGGGCTTTCTGCCCTGCCCCTGGGGCTCAGTCTTCCCACCATGGGAATTCTCTGAGGACCAAGGGATCACCAGGGGCTGAAGAGAAAACCCAACTACAGCTGGCATCCCTGCTGGCCCCCTTGGCCTACTGTTCATTCCAGGGAGAGAGAGAGACAGACAGAAAGAGAGAGGGAGAGGTTGTGACATACGAGACACTTTCAGGAAAGACAGAATAAAAGCAAGCCCCTGCCTTCATGGATCTTATATTCCAGTGGGGGAAAGGCCAACAGTCAAAGGTCAAATAATCTGTCAAGGACAGTTGACAGTACTGAGAAAAAATAAAGCCAGGTGGGGGGTGGAGAAAGCCTGGGGTGGAGTCTGTTACCGGTTCATCACTGAAGGCCTCAGGGAACTGGACTCTGAGGGAGGAAGCAATCTGGGGAAGGCCGTTCCAGGTGGAAGGACCAAAAATGCAAAGGCCCTGAGGCAGGAACATGTTAGGCTGGTTTGAGACCCAGGAGGACGAGAGGAGGCTAAGTGAGCAGGGAGCCTGCGGCGGGGAAGTGGACATGTGAGGATTTGCGGGCTGGTCAGTGAAGTTTTTGGATCTTACTCTGAGGAAGGTGGGAAATCACTAGAAGGTTCTGAGCAGAGGAGGGACCTCACTCTCCTTGTAGAGAAGGACAGCTTTTAAAGAGGTGGCCGGCCACAGACCGGATGCAGGGTTGCGTATGTACATGAAGATGTCCATGATGGGCAGAAAGGGGAGAGGGATGTCCGAGCTTCGTGGCGGTCCCCTCTGGAGGGGACACTGGCCGTGACAGGGAGAAGGGACTTGACACGTTGCTTTCTGTACTTGCTTTAATACTTAGAGGACACTAAGGATTACTGGATATTTATCACAAGTAAAAATGGACTTATTTCAACAGGAAGTAAATACATAGACACATGTTCATGCATAGATATGTTCATACACACTCAAGTGTACACACACACACACAGAGACATCATAGATACAGGCCTGCATATACACAAGCAGACACACACGTGTGACACATCCATGCTTGGAGCACGCAGATGTGCCTGGACCAAAGACGTGTCCGCGGTACCTCCAGTGGAACGCTCCGTCATTACGATGTGCCAGTCATCTCTGGCACCACGTCCCTGACATTGTACAGTGGCTGCAGGGTGCAGAAAGGGCCTTGTGCACGCAGCTCAGCTGCAAGGAGCCCAGACGTGGGGCAGGACTGCGGAGGGGCCCCTGGCCGAGGGGGCCGCCCGGCTGCTGAGGGCTGGTTTGCCCACCGCCACACTCTCGTCCAGGGACAGTCTGCTCTACTGACTCGGACTTGGGGCCTGGCTCTCTTGCCCTAACTCAGGACCACTCTGCAGGACCATCCAGCTTTAGAACTCTCCGGAAGCTTGGCTGATGCTTCCGGGGAGACCGCACGGTGGCTCACTTCCCTTTTCCCTTGGAAACCACCCCCACCCCATGCTAACCTCCATCTCAGTCTGCTTCCCAGGATACCCCCCTCTGGCCGTCCTTACGTCGCGGGTCTGGCTGGCCCAGCGGGGCTGGGGGGCTCGGCCAGGCCTTACCTGGTCCTCCCTGTGGAAAGTCAGGCAGGAAGCCCAGTTCACTCCCCGGATGTACGCGGTTGACATCTTGAGGATGTCCAGCTTGAAAGGCTGCTCGAGGAAGACGATGTAGGTCTCGGTGACTCCGAAGCTGTGGTAATAGCTCGGGGTGAGGCGCGAGCGGGACGGGACGGAGCCCAACACCTTCATGTGCTTCAAGGGGTCCTTCCCCTTTCCATCCCCTAGAGGAAGGCAAGGCTCAGTGGCAGTGCAGGGCCCAGCTCCCCCCAGACAACGCCACGTCACCTGGGGCTGAGCCCCTCACACTGACCTGGTCCCTAAGAAGAACCTTGGGGTAAGAGCCAACAAGTAAACGGATGAAGGGGTTGCTGCCTGGCCAACACGGGCTCTGCAGGGGGCGGGGGGTGCTTCTGACCAAGGCCTACCCCCGCCCCTCCCCGCTCTGTGAGACCTGGTACTAAAATCTGTTAACACTGAGCCACAGAGCCAGGCCTCTGGGCCACGGGTCCGCAGAGCAGCCTGGGGCTAAGCCCAGCCTCCATCTGCTTCCCATCGGGGTTTCTTTGGGACACACCCCGCTCCCTCCTTCGCAGGGTCCGAGGCTGTTCTTGCTTCGGAGCTGCAACAGTTCAGTAGCTGCAAGAGACCACGCGTCTGCACAGCCTCAGATACTCACTCCTGGACCCTCTACAGAGGAAGCTGTCAGTCCCTGCTAGGGAACACGGCCTGTGCACATGGGTCATCTGGGGATCCTGGTCAATGTGGCATCTGACCCAGTAGGTGGGGCTGGGCCTGAGGGTCTGCATTTCTACCATGTGCCCTGGGAGGGGGAGGGGGCATAGGGCAGCTTCCCAGGCTTCAACTTTGACCATCATTTGATATGTATTTCGTAGGGTTTCCATGAATTTCTCGGGGCACTGCCCATTCGCAAACACTTGGGAGACCAAGTAAGTACCCATGGCGATGAGGGGCTGTTACACATCTTGTGACGATCCAAGCAGATGGTAGGGTTCCCATTTTACAGATGGGAAACTGAGGTGTGATGGAATGGCCCATCATTATGGCCACAGGCACAAGGTTAAGGCAAGAAGACCCAGCGGCCCGGCTTAGCCTGGCTGCCTCCTCGGTTACTGGGAGAACAACACTCAGAGTGGAGAGAGAACAGAATGAAATAATGAGGCGGTCCACGCTCAGGCTCTTACTCTGCTGCAAGGCTGAGTCATCACTGGCCAAGGCCTCCCCACCCAGGCCTGGGGCTGGTTTATAATGAGTTACCTGCAAGCGTCCCCACCTTTCTTGTGGCCACCTGTGCACACGTAAACAGCTGGCTGGTGGGAGGGGTGCTTGCGGTTGCGGGGTGGTTCTTCTCTTCACAAAACAAATGGAGCACAAAGCAAACCGAAAAGAAAAGCGCCCTGGCCTGGGAGGCGGGAGGCGGGCGTGAATCCCGGGGAAGCCGCCAGCATGGAGCAGGTGATCTGAGGGGAGCTGCTGGTGAGATGCGGGGGCTCCTGTGAGCTGTGTGATGGTGGGCATGTCACCTGCTCCCCCTGGGCCTCGTCGTCCTCCTTTGAAATACGAGGTGCTAAGCTCAGATGCCTCAACCTCCCCCAGGTCTGACAGTCTATTCTATCTGACTCTGGCTAGGCCCTATACTCCTTTATTGGCTTAATTCACGGGAGTTTCATTTAACAAGAATACACTCATTGTGCCCTCTGACCTTAGGGGCTCACATCTGCCCGGAGCCTAGTAATTAGCTCAGGAGTCTCTACAGGACTCAGAGGGAGGGCACCAGGGATCGCATGGGGAAGCTGGTTTTCCTAAACTGGCAGGTCAGGCCCAGCATCGGTGTAAGCTCTGCCCTGTCTCCTGAGCCTGGTGCAGCCACCCTCGGGGGCCTGGTCTCCTGGATGTGGTTCCCAGGAGGGTCCTGGACAAAAAAGGGCCAGGAGCCTCCTCCTCTCGGAGACATGCAATCACAACTGGCCTGAGCTTTGCTCCAGGGTTCTGGCCTTAGATGGAGAAGGTTCAGAAGGCCCAGAGAATGGGGTGGGGGGTCTGAAAGGCTGAAGGTCTGAAGCAGGGCTGAGCCCCCACAACAGCACTGGGAGCCTGGCTTCAGGGGCTGGGACGACAGAGGGGAGCACGGCTTTGACGTACAAAGTTTTGTTAGAAAACTAAAAGATATCAATGGAAGGAAGGATGGAAAGAAGGATGCTTGATGGGTGTGTGGACAGACAGATGGATGGTTGGATGGATGGTTGATAGGTGGATGGATGGACAGACGGACAGACAGATGGACAGGTGAATGGTGGGTGAATGATGGGTAAATTAATGAATCAATGAACTGGCGCTGAAAGAAAAACAGGTTAAAATAGTAAAGGAACTTACTTCTTACAAAAGGAAGTCCAGCCCCATCTCTTTTCTCCTTTAGGAGAAAAGATTCATGGTCATCTGAATCACCCATGAAGGAAAATGTCAGATTGAGTCTTGGGTCATCCACAAAAATCAGAACTCTCTGGAAGGAGCCATCCTTGCTACCTGTGCTTCATTATATCCCCAGAAGGACTCACCTGGTACTGCAGCAGGGATCTTAAGGATCACATATTTTGTCTTCCCCTTGCCCATGATGGATGTGCCCATATTAAGAACATTCCCAGCCGCATCATAATGAGGATGCGACGTCGCCAGATTTACCGCCACGTAGTTGCGATAATCCACCTGCAAAATGACAACCACCTGGTTTTAGAAAGGGGGGTGGGTGGGGTAAGGCTTGGTGAAAGGCGGGTCGCTTCTAGGTTTGGGGTGATGGCGGCTACTTTTGCATTCCTCCTGCTCTGAAAGTAAGGCGTCTGCATCTTTCAAGAGGATGTTTCCTCCTGAGACCTGATATGACCCCAGGGGGAGCCTCCTCCAGCACGGAGGCTGCAGGGGAGCTGGGGAGCTGTATGCTCTGCCCTGCCCCCCAGCCCTGACACCACCCCCCACCCCCCGGGTGTCCTCAGCAAGGAGACAGGATGCCTCGCAGCTGAGTGATGACCTGGGCAGAGAGGCAAACTTAGCACTAATCTTAGCCGCTGCTCTGGGTCTTTCTGGTTACGTGATTTACATTCTCCCCCTTTGCATGCCACAGAGGCACCAATCTCCAGGCCTCTCTCACAGGATTATTCTGGGAACAGAGAGTTACAAAAACACTTGGTCAAAGCGAAACTCTCGACTAACAAGCCCCAGAATGACCCCCCATTCCCAGGGGCACAGCCATAGAATAAAGGGTGGCAGTGGGAGGGGGGTCAACTGTCTTTTCCTCTCCAAGAACAGCATAACCTCCAGCCAAAGGTCAGGCGAGACTCATCCTCTCTCAGTGCTTCCTCTCTGAGGCTTGTGGAAAGCATACAGCGGTTGGACCTATGCCGCCCAGCTTAAAAGGTGCTGGGCATAACTTTGCAGCTAAGAAAAGCACTCCCTTTACCAGATCGTTAAGATGTATTGAGGAGACATTGAGGCTTTGGGCAGCCAGCTGAAGAAGACTGAAAGTGGGTCTATTGATTTTCATGAAAACGTTGACTTCATTCTGCCCAGGAAAGGCATCTTACTTGGGAATTTATTTCCATCCCCTTGCTCTCTGCCTAACGCCTCCCTCTTCAGGACAACACCAGGTAGGGCTGCTAGAGTCTGAGCACGCTGGTGCTGCCATTCATTCCAACTTAATTCATTCATTAAGCTCTGACTCAGTGCCAAGACAGTGGACAATGCTATGGGCTGAATTGTATCTTCCAAAAAGATCTATGTACCAAGGGTTAGGGCTTCAACATATTTGGAAACAGGGCCTTTGTAGATGTAATCAAGTTAAAATGAGGTCATTCTGGATGGAGGTGGGCCCTAATCCAACGATTTGTATCTCTAGAAGCGATGGAGCGATGCATCTACAAGCCAAGGAGCAGCGAGGATTCCTGGCGGCCACCAGCAGTTGGAAGAGGCAAGCCAGCATCTTCCCCTAGAGTCTTCAGAGAGAGCTTGGCCCCCCAGACACCCTGATATCACACTTCCAGCCTCCAGAACTGTGAGAGGACAGATTTCCGGTGTTTTAAGCCACCTAGTTTGTGGCGTTGTCCCGGTAGCCCGAAGAATAAATGCAGACACAGAGGTGAATCCATACAGTCCCAGCCCTAAGCTTAGAGTCTAGTGCTAAGTGTTGTGCTGGGGAAACTCAAGATCCAATAGCTTTAGAGGAAGGGCTGCTCCCGTGGGTTCCTGCAGGCCACATGGTCCCACGCGGGGGCTCCCTTTCACGGGCCAGGAACTAATGCCGGTTGTAGATTCACTGGTACCTTCTCCAGGGTTTCCAGAGTCTGTGGGTTGATTTTCCTGATGTAATTGGTCTCTGTGGTTGCATAGAAGTCTTCTCCACACCTCATGATGTTAATCAGGCAGTTGTCCGTGAAATCAGGAATGATATGGGTCCAGTAGGAGAAAGCTCTGTGGAGGAAAGCAGATCAATAGCAGATCAAAGGCTGTGTCTACGCAGCTGGAAAGTTCTTCACAAGATGGCTTTAGTTTTCCTACCATTGAAAATGCTCTACTTCAATTAAGGGAGAAAAAGTTCAGGGTCCTAAAGGATCATTTGAGTCTGGAGAACTGGGGCATCAAGGTGCCCAAAGATACCATCATGTTGAGTTAGCTAGACACGATTCATCTAGGACAAGATGGCCACCAACTGAGCCCTCCTGGGCTCTCAGAAATCAAAGGTCTCCCACACCACAGATACCAAGAGCCAGTAGGTTGTTCTAAAGTATTTTAAGAAGCTCTACAGAAATCATATGTACCCATTCATAATGGCCCCCGAAAACTAGAAAAACAGCTAATTCTTGCTTTTGGTAGAATGAGAACCCTTTGAATTTGTCCAGGAAAATAGTTCTTTTTTTTCCTTTAAAGAAAAGCAAACAAATTGTGAGATAAAAGCTCATCATTAGTTTGGTCAGAAGATCCTGGATCCATGGATTGGTTAGTGCTCCCCCTACTGGCAAACAGTGAAGCAGCAAAGATGTTCCCTCCCCCTCCCCCGCTCCTGCCTGGCCCCTCCCCACAGCTGCAGACCTGAATGCAGCCCCTGCTGAGTTCCAGCCCCAAGACCGGATCCTGGGACGGGAAAGATGGTGTCAGTTCCGGAAAAGGAGCAGCAATCTTCCATCTCTGGGCCAGTGTACTCACACATATCCCATTCTCCTAGATCTGAAGAGTATCAGGAAGAAGAGGCTGACAGCAGGTGTGGTTCCCTGGCCAACAATGTAATTGTCAAGAGTGTGGTACATTCAGGGTCATCAGAGCGCAGATGATTTGAAATGCAGTCAACAATGACAAAAAACCCTTCGCTCTCTCTTTCTTCCATTTGCCAACTTCCCTCCTCACACACCCTACCAGTCTCTCTAGACACACACATACAAGCACAAATAAATCTACATTTCCTCCTGCTTTTTTGCACAAATTCAAAGCATATCATATGCTCTTTCTATACCTTATTCCGCCCCATGCTCACCACTTAGCAATGTATCTTGGAAATCTTTCCATTCAGTACATAGAGAGCATCCTAATTCCTTTTTTACCTCTGCCTGGTATTCTCTTGTATTGCTCTCCTGCCAGCCATATGGGAAAAAAATAGCTAATAATCTGTCAGATGCTCATCGCCTCTCTTGCTCTCAGTGATCAAGAATTGCATAGCACAGATGGGCAAAGCCCAGTCAGGGGGTTTTCGTGCCCCCTAAAGAAGACTCTCAGGGGAGCGGATGCTGGTTGTTTTGACCACCAAGGATGTCAAAAAGCACGACCCAGTTCATAGAGGACAGTTACTTGGAAAATATGTTTTTGCAGGGATCCGGATGGGCCATCGTTCCAAACTCTGACACCACAATCCTGTTGGCCTTGGTGTTGGCATTGTAGGTATCGCTTCTCAGGTATTTGCTCCTGTAATAGACTTCACCTAAAAAAAATAAAATTTAAAAAAAAAAAAAGAGGATGCAGAATCATCCCAGGCTTGATGATTTAAACCTTTCCAGAGTTTTAAGGTCAATTTCAGTCATTTTGGGGCATTATGGGGAAGGGGCAAGGGGGAAGTGAGTTCAGTTAAGCAGTCCCCTTTACTGCATGCTGGATACATGAGCGTTTGCAGGGAGCGCTCACGCACATTCCTCACTTGAGACTCACAACTGCGTGTCAAGGTCAGTAGCCCAACGAGCTCCATTTTACATGGCAGGGAACAGGACAGTTGCCCGGCCAAATGTCACCTAGCAGAGAGGGGCTGACCTGGCCACTGACCATCTCTTCTACCATGCTGGTATCCCCCCAGGGAGGTCCAGATTTGGAGGACTGGTTCAGAAGGCCTCATACTTAGGGGCTGGGTTTCCCCAGGGCCTGGTTCAGCCTTGGAAGTCTCTCATTGCCCACTTTAGCACCTGGAGTGATATTTGATACCTATTATAACCAGACGGTGACCTAGAGCCAGATTCTGCACAGTGGGTCAGTACACGTGTGGATGTCTAATTTATGCACTTACTGGAGAAAATCTAAGTCATTGAATAAAAGCAGGGACTCTTGATCAGTTCATCAAGACCAACCTGAAAATGTACTAAATGGTTCTAGACCTGTATTAGGTTCCTATCGCTACTCTAACAGATTACCACAAACTTAGTGACTTAAACAACACACATTTGCTATCTTACCATTTTGGAAGATATAGGCTGAAGCAGGTCTTACAGGGCTAAAAAAGCAAGGGGTCAGCAGAGAATCCATTTCTTGCTTTTCTAGCTTCTAGAAGTTGCCTGCATTGCTTGGCTTGTGGTCCGATCACTCTGCCCTCTGATCCTGATGGCACAGCTTTTCTGACCCGGACTCTCTTCTTTTCCTTGTGATTATACCCAGCCTACCTGGATAATTTCCCCAACTCAAGGTCCTTAATTACATCTGCAAAGATCCTTTTGCCTTGCAGAGTGACCTGTAACATACAAGTCCCTTCCTAGAGAGAAAGGGGAGCAAGGGGTGGGGAAGAAAAGAGGAGAAAGCTGAGGAGGCCCAACTGGGAGTGGATGGATCAGGAAAGTCTTCCTGGAGGAGGGAAGCATTTGAGAGAGCACGTTGAAGATAAGTAAAATTGTTTGCCCACAATAGACTGGGAAGGTGCATGGAGGAGAAGGAGTAAGGCATTTCCATTCACTCTTCCCGGGGAGTCTGAAAGCACAGGTCTGGAGCTGGAAAGGGCAGCCCACCTCCCGCAAGAACTGAGGCAAGATGGGCTTGAGCCCGAGGTAGGGGCTTGGGAGCCACAGGAATGAGGTGAAGTCAACGGATGAGGCCCGGCTAGGGTACAGGAGCCTCTGAACTTCATTTGCTGGACAATTTGAAACCTCTGCGTTTTTAAATTTTCATTTAATTTTGCTGTTAATTAGCAAGTGACATGTTGATTTTTCCACCCTCAAGAACACACTCTTTGCTGTAGTAAAATGTATGCTTCCAAAGCTGGTACAATTATAATGTGCAAAAAAGTAGTCATACTGACATTTCATTCCCATAAAAAAAGTTGATCAGAGAAGTGTCCCTCATATTCCACTGCCAGTGATGGGCTTAGGAGAGAATGCCTTCCCAGGAAATACTTGCCAGGTGACTTTTTATATTTAAGAAAGGGAATTGTGCTAAAAGTTAATATTATTGAGCATGTGTGTGCCAAGTGCTATGTGGACACTTTATGTGTATTTTCTGGATTAATTCTCAGAACAGTGGAAGTGTATAGAATACACCAACTAGAAATGCGTTCTTTGGCGGGGGAGGGGGGGAATCAACCTAATGTCATTTGGAAATTAACAGCAAAACAAAATGCAAACAACACGGGGAGGTTTCAAATTTCTTACCAAATGAAGTAGAAGGAGCTAAGGCATTAGCTAATGGGCCCTCCGGACCCATTTCCAGTTACTAAAATCGAGGCACAGAGAGGTTAAAAACCTTGGTTGAAGCCACACAGCTAGAGAGGGGGTGAGCTGGATTCAGATCTTGACTCGGACACCACCATCACTGTGACCATCCTGTTCAATGCTTGTTATTAAAAATAGGCCTACAGAAATGTGCTACCACAGCTGCGTGGCTTGATGAAACTTCAGAAATGGAACCTGCCCATAGGAGCTACCTCCTAATTGACAGAAAAAGAGCCTTCTGGAAGCCCCTCATATCTCGTCCAGTCACCACCTCCCCTCACCCAGAGAACCACTATCTTATCCTCTAATGACCTCAGCTAGTTTTACCCTCAGGATTGTATTTTTCACGTCCACCTCCAAAGAACACTAGAGTCCATTTCGAGCGGCAATGGCTTCCACCTGCACACTTAGGTAGAAACAGTAACAATCATGGTGACACTAGGCTTCATAAAATTGGAGGAGATCATGAAGGACCTTCTAGCTCTTTCTCCAGTCTTCAGGAGGTAACTGTGTATGCCCAGGGGCAGATAACCATCCATTCCCTCCTCAAACGTCTTTGCAGAGGCGGCTGCTGTGAGAAGAGATGGCGGAGACAGTTCAGGAGGGGGAACCCTGTTCCGGGGCGGCAGGGAGAAATAGGGAGGAATGGCTGGGAGCTGGGGCTTCCGGCTAAGCAAGCCCTGGGTTCATGCGTTCACCTAGTACCCAGGAAACACCTCTGTGGGCCAGGAAGTGGGGGCGAGCAGGGCAGGCAAATCTCTACCCGTGAGGGGACTCAAGTCTCCAGGTGGCTATGAAACCTGCCTGGCCATCTACCATTCATGCACTTGACCTGTGTCAGAGGCGAGGCCCCGTCCTCTCCACTCTGATGTGAGGATCATGATACGTTCCTTACAGAGTTGTTGTGACATTTAGGACCTGTAAAGCATGAAGCACATAGTAGGTGCTCAGTTAAAGCTCTCTATGCTCTTGAAATGCAGTAGATCGAGTGGGCAGGGTTTTGGCTCCAGGTTTAGTCCCAGTCTAAGCTGTGCGACCCTGGGCGAGTCTCTTTATCTTATTGAACCTCAGTTTTCTCAACTGGAAATTTGGGACCACACAGTCCTTCCCCAGATTGGACCAGCTGTTTGAAATGAGACAGAATGATATGAGGAGTCGGGGCCCATTGGCACACAGCATGCGCTTGCCAAGGAATGGCTGCTGAAATTATGAGTCGTCCAAAAACTTCCTAGAGGCAGGGAGACTCAGCTGGGGGTTGGTGAGGCCACACACACACACACTGGTCTTTGGTTGCGTGTTACACAGAATCTGCTACAGGGCCATCCTGGTCTCCCCCTGAGCCAGCCTGTCCTTTGCTGGTCACTCTCTCTGAGGTTTGCCACCCATGGGCACTGGCTAAGGTGCTTTGCCTAAAATGCTGAATTATGATCACTTGAGATGTAAATGTCCATCCCAGACTGGCTGTCCACAAGAGGCCCATTTCCTAGAAACAACCAGTCCCAGAGCACCGAGGGCTCAGGGGTCACAGGAAAATGCGTCTCTGGAATTGCTGAAGGCTGACACTCAACTCTAAGGCGACATTAAAGGCCTCTGCACACTCCCCAGCACCCTGGTTCCTGGTGAGCCCCAATTAGCCACTTTCTTTCTAAAGGGACACAAGTAAACAGATGTGCTCCCGCCTGGAATCTTCTAGAACTGGGTCAAGCTTGATATTCTGCGGGGAGTGGGATCTTTTATATTTACATATCTCTCCATTTTAAGCAAACTTCTAAGAGGCTACTTAGAGCTATAAGAATTCAAAAAAGTCCGCTTCAGAAAAGTTCTGAAGAGCTCTATCTCTAAACCTTGCTGATGCTGGCTGTTGAATCCTCATTGGACAATGACCTTGCCTCTTAATAAAAAAGCATCGAATATACTGCTGAGGGAGACAGGTTCATTCTCCTCTATGCCTGCTTTATAAAACATTTTTCATTTTGAAATAATTTTAGATTTACAAAAAAGAGCACTTCTTTGGTTTCTCCTGCACGCTGCCTTCTTAAGTTAAATCTTTGTTAGGTTTTCATTTTTTTCATTTTATTATTTTTTTAATGTTTATTTATTTTTGAGGGAGAGAGACAGAGTGGAGCAGGGGAGGGTGAGAGAGAGGGAGACACAGAGTCCGAAGCAGGCTCCAGGCTCTTAGCTGTCAGCACAGAGCCCGACGCGGCGCTTGAACTGTGAGATCATGACCTGAGACAAAGTTGGACCCTTAACCAACTGAGCCGCCCAGGCGCCCCAAACCTTTGCTAGGTTTTCAAAGCATTAACTTTCACTGGCCTCTGCTGAAGGCCGCAAACCATTTTTCTATGATTTTGCTCTCTTCTCCCCAGTCTCTTCTTACTGTTCTGGCACGGACTCAGCTTCTCCATGCTGGCTGTACATTAAATCACCTGCTGCTCTGAAACAATGGCAGAAGCTTGGGCCCCACCTTGGTCTTGGGTGGGACAGGGCACTAGGTCCACTATGGCGGTCTGTTCGAGGTCATCTAGGAAACGTGTTAGAAGCCCCAGTGCTCTGACCGTACCCTTTAGGACGATGACTCACTCAGCCCTGGGTGGGGGTCTCGGGATTTGCAGCTTTAATCCTAGGGAATTCTGATGTGAGAAGTTTACAAACCACCTTTTGAGAAATACTGGCTCTGTGTTATGTGCCAGTCAGAGAACCTGCTCCCTGTGCACGCCCCCCTTGAATCACGTTTAGTAGTACTTAGCAGTTTTGGTTTATGTTTCCACTTTTGGGGAGTTGAATGGGGAGCCGTTGGGAGTCATGAGACCAGGCTGTACCACCCAGGGTTGGCAACCTGGAGGCCTTGACAGGACTGAGGTGGGGAGATGAGGAGGGAGGGTAGCTGGCAGCAGGGGGAAGAGGGAGCAAAACTGCACAAAGCTTAGGTCTTGGGATTCTGGATTATACCTTCCCTCCACCACTTCTTAGCTGTGTGTATTTGAGCAAGTTATTGGTCTCTCTGGGCCTCAGACTCATCTCTAAAAGCAGGGGGTACCTTCCTCGGGAGCTGCAGTGAGGGCTGAGTTATGGGTGGCCATGAAGTGCGTGGGCCAGGGGCCATCAAGCGCTCCCGACAGTGAGTGTTGAAGAGACGGGCTGGGAACGTATTGCTCTTTCTTCCAAAACAAGCTTTACCCTGATCGTGACATTTTGGCTCCGTAAAGAGTTTTCTGGTGCCCCTCAGGGCCAGGCCCTGTGCCGGGTATGAAGACACACTTGAACAGAAGCCCTGTGCTCTTGGCTTCCCCCTCTAGGCTGGAGAATGGCAAGTGACCACTGTAAAGCAGAGCGGGGCACATACGCTCAACACAGGCCAGGTTCAAGAGCAGGATGGGGAAGGGTGAGTAATTGGGTGGACCCTCCGTACTTCCCATTTTCCATGGTTCCAGATTATGGATAGAACTGTTTTGTGTGTGTGTGTGTGTGTGTGTGTGTGTGTGTGTGTGTGTGTATTATGTATATTATGAGATTTTGACATCTTAAAAAACCTTTAGGGCTGGGGAAAACTATCCTTCTCTGGACTAGCCAGTTCTTAGAGGTAGCAAAGGGCCGAGCAAGTCTTTGAGATGACATGGGAAATGAACCAATCCAGAGCCAGACCTCCTGCATCTGGCCCATGTACCCTGGGAGGCAATATTGACGCCAGGCCAGGTTCCAGGCAACCAGGGACCACCCCTGTAGCCCAAAGCCCACCAGCCCTGTTCACACCAGCCAGTCCTATGTGTCCAGTCCACGCTGTCTTGTCTTGCCCTCAGAAACCCCAGTACATGGCACAAAAACAGACACATCAATGGAACAGAATAGAGAACCCAGAAATGGAGCCACAAACGTGTGGCCAACTAATCTCTGGCAAAGCAGGAAAGAATATCCAATGGAATAAAGACAGTCTCTTCAGCAAATGGTGCTGGGAAAACTGCACAACGACATACAGAAAAATGAACCCGGACCATGTTCTTACACCAGACACAAAAATACACTCAAAATGGATGAAAGACCTACATGTAAGACAGGAAGCCATTGAAATTCAAGAAGAGAAAGCAGACAAAAACCTCTTTGACTTCAGCCACAGCAACTTCTTAACATGTCCAGAGGCAAGGCAAACCAAAGCAAAAATGAACTATTGGGACCTCCTCAAAATAAAAACCTTTTGTACAGTGAAGGAAACAATCAGCAAAGCTAAAAGGCAACTGATGGAATGGGAGAAGATATTTGCAAACGACATTATCAAATAAAGAGTTAGTATCCAAAATCTACAAAGAACTTACCAAACTCAGTACCCAAAAATCAAATAATCCAGTGAAAAAATGGGCAAAAGACATGCATAGACACTTCTCTAAAGAAGATATCCAGATGGCCAACCGACACACAAAAAATGATCAACATCACTCAGCATCAGGGAAATACAAATCGAAGCCACAGTGAGACACACCACCTCACACCTGTCAGAATGGGTAATGTTAACAACTCAGGCAACAACAGACATTGGTGAGAATGCAGAGAAAGAGGATCTCTTTTGCACTGCTGGTGGGAATGCCCACTGGTGCAGCCGCTCTGGAAAACAGTGTGGAGGTTCCTCAAAAAATTAAAAATAGAACTACCCTATGACTCAGCACTAGGTATTTATCCAAGGGATACAGGTACGCTGTTTCAAAGGGGCACATGCACCCCAATGTTTATAGCAGCACTATTGACAATAGCCAAAGTATGGGAAAGAGCCCAGATGTCCATCACCAGATGAATGGATAAAGATGTGGTGTGTGTGTATATGTGTATGTGTATATATACATACACACATGCACATGTGCATGCACACACACACTGGAGTATTACTTGGCAATCAAAAAGAATGAAATCTTGCCATTTGCGACTATGTGGAGGGAACTAGAGGGTATTATGCTAAGTGAAATTAGTCAGAGAAAGACAAATATCATATGACTTCATTCATATGAGGACTTTAGGATACAAAACAGATGAACATAAGGGAAAGAAAGCAAAAAGAATATAAACACAAGGCAGGGAATGAAACATAAGAGACTTAAATATAGAGAACAGAGGGTTGCTGGAAGGATTTGGGGAGGAGGGATGGGCTAACTACATATGGAATCTACTACTAAAATCATTGAACTATATGTTAACTTGGATGTAAATTAACAAATAAGTTATTAAAAAAAATAAAAAGAAAACCCAGTACAGGCCATGGCCTATGTGCTTCCCCTGCTCCGTCTTCTGCCTCTGGACCCCCAGGTGCTGTCCTCTGCGGGCCTGTGTGACACGGTGCCTCCCAGGACTGGCAAGGATAACAGCGGTTGTTCGCCCGAGCCTCTCTGGGTCTGCTCTTGTGGTCAGACTGACCATCTTGTAAAAGAAAGCAAAGTGGCTCCTTACCTCTGACAACAATATTTGAGTTTGAGAATCTACTAGAAACTTTTAGAAAGCCTAAGCAGCATGGGACAGCTTTGGTCACTTGCCTGTGTAGCCCACGCAAGGGTCTGGGTGGATGGCAGCCATGCTTCTGCAAGACAGCCATGGCTTGGTCATCCCTGCTGGGTCCCTTGTCCCTGGAGTCTCCATGGAAGGATGTGGAAGCCATCACTTAGTAAGCCATGAGGGGTCACTTAAGCTACCTGCCGTTTCTCGGGGAGTTCTGTGGGGGTGGAGTAGGTACAGTAGGGAAGGTTGTAAACTTGAACCCTAGAGAACACAAGTCAAATCCCAGCCCTATCTCAGTGACCTCAGAGAAGTCACTCAACCTCCCTGAAGTGACCATTTCCACGTCTGCAAAGAGGGGACAAGAACACCTCTCACGCAGTGCTAACGTGAGCAGCTGGAATGGGCCACGGGCACCTCCAGCCCAGCCGCGTGGGGCCTCACGGGAAGGAAGCCACTGTACCTTTATCTTTCACACACCTTTATTTCCCTAGGAATCTCTGGTTAACTTCTGTCTAGAAAAGGGGATTGTTAAGGCTTAGGGCTGTCATGAAATATGGAACCATCCACTCTGTAGCTGAGTCTCCGCAAAATCTGTTCATCTTTGCAAACTCAGAACTCACGGTTTTCACACACGGGGTCTCTATTTGTGAAATCTTGGAGCAAGCCACTGGCATAGAGTCTGCACTCAAAAAATAATTGCTAACTGGCTTAAAAGAAATAGTAATTAAGCAAAAATAATGGTAATGTTTACTGAGCATGTGTTACATGCCAGGCATTATGCAATGCTCCTTACACATATTAATGCCTTTAACTTCCACAGCAACTGTGTGCCGACAGCTTCATTTCACAGACAGAGAGAGGCTGAGTAACTTGGCTACGGTCACACAGCTTGGGTGCATGTTACCTAAAATGAAAATGGGATTCAAACCCAGTGACAAGGACGGTGGTTTTCAATTGATTCTGCGCCTGCCATATGTCACGCCCTTGCTAGAAACCCAAAACTTTTCAAAATTTTCAAATGCTTTTTATTTTTGAAAGAAGGAGACAGAAGATGAGCAGGGGAGGGGTAGAGAGAAGGGGAGACAGAGAACCTGAAGTAGGCTCCAGGCTCTGACCTGTCAGCACAGAGCCTGACGCAGGGCTTGAACTCATGAGCCATGAGATCATGTGCTGAGCTGAAGTCAGAGGGTTCAACAGACTGAGCCCCCCAGATGTCCCTAGACACCCAGGACTTCTAACGATTACGACAGCTCTTTAGAGGGAAACATCAAGCTCTTTATGCTGGGGAGGAAACTGAGGCCAAGCGAGGTGAAGTGACCGGTTTATCATGCCAGGAATGCAGGGGTTCAAGAAAAATGTCACCAAGCTGAAGAAGCACTTGGACATGAACTTGCCAGGCATGTGACCCTGAGCCTGTGAAAGCCTCAACCCACTGCAGATGTAAGAACCCAGAGCATGCTGTTGTGACGGCATGGCCAACGGCAAATAGCCCACAATCCACCTCTTGAGCCAGGCACCTGAACTCAGCATTCTGCCTTATCTCGCCACTTCTATCTGTCCCTGGGGAGAGCCACTGAGCTTGCGGTTGAGCGACTGGCCTTGCCTAGTGAGCAACAGACTCAGCTCTGTTCTTTTCAGCTCTATGCTCTTTCCTATTTTGGCTTGAGGCGTGTCTGATTCCAAAGCCAGCAATCTCCTCTTGCTCTTGCCCTTCTTACTGACAATGCAAATTATTTTGCAGGTCTCTCTTCAAAAGAGAACCTTGGCCACCTTTCCAGGGAGGTTTGTGCTTCATGGCTGGCTGGACGATGGCCTCCCCAGGATGTCCATGCTCTAATCCCTGAAATCTGTGACTATGTTACCATCCAGGGCAATGTAAATGTGATTGAAGAAAGGGTTTTGAGAAGGGAGGTTATCTTGGATAATCTGGGTGGGCCCAATGCCAACACAAAGGTCCTTATAAGAGGCAGACCTGGGGATCAGAGGAGATGTGATTATGGAAGCAGGGGGGTGGAGAGGAGGGGAGTGAGGGAGAGAGCACGCACACAAGAAGGCCTGCTCCTGGCTTTGCAGATGGAGCTGGGGCCACAAGCCGAGGAATGCAAGTGGCCTCTAGAAGCGGGGACAGGCAAGGAAACGGGCTCTCTCCCTGGAGTCTCGGGAAGGAACACGGCCCCGCCAAAGCCCAGTTTTGACTTCTGACTTCTATAACTGTACGAGTAAATCTGTGCTGTTTTCAGCTACCTGACTTGTGGTTGTTTTCCATCAGCAACGGCAAACCCATGCAGTCTTCTTTTTTTTTTTTTTTTAAGTTTTATTTATTTTTGATACAGACAGAGACAGAGCATGAGAGGGGGAAGGGCAGAGAGAGAAGGAGACACAGAACCGGAAACAGGCTCCAGGCTCTGAGCTAGCTGTCAGCACAGAGCCTGACGCGGGGCTTGAACCCACGAACGTGAGATCTGACCTGAGCCGAAGTCGGAGGCATAACCGACTGAGCCGCCCAGGCGCCCCCCACGCGGTCTTACCGTCTCTAATCGTGAAGCTGTGAAGCAAGGCCAGGCCATCAAACCAGTGGTTGTATCTGGTCTCCCCCACAGTGTGCATTCCGGGCCCGTTGCGAAGCAGGGTGCCCTGCAGCCAGGATGGAATCCTGCCTGTTAAGAGAAAGGAAAGTTTGTTTCCGGTTCCTCGTCCTCACCAGAAAGCTACGAGACCCAGCCGTGGAGAGGAATGGAGGCCACCGTCCTCGCACTACTCACTGCACCCATTCATCCATACAGTGGTTGTTTCCATTGTGTGAGCACCGAGGACACAAAGATGAACAGATGTCACCCCTGTCCGCAAGTTGCTCACCACCCACAGGGAGGATGGAAGACCAGACACCCAAACCGCACTGGGATAAAGGCAACGTCACAGGCTCTACAAGAATACTGCGTGCAACAGAACCTCACCCCGAGGTGGGGTGAGAGCAGGGAGGGTGCTTCCTAGAGGAGCCGCTGGCTGAGTCTTGAGGAAAGGTAGGTATTTGTCTTGCAAAAGCACAAGGAAAGAACATTCTAGAACTGTGCCATCCAATATGGTAGCCACCAGCCTCATGTGGCCACTGAGCATTGAAACCTGGCTAGTCCAAACTGAGATGTGCTGTCAGTATAAAATACACATTGGATTTCAAAGGCTACGTGTGAAAAGAAAATGTAAAATATTTCATCAGCAATTTTATTTTTTTTCTTTTAAGTAAAGTTTAGGGTTTTTATTGAGAGAGACAGACAGAGTGTGAGCAGGGGAGGGGCAGACAGAGAAGAGGACACAGAATTCAAAGAAGACTCCAGGCTCTGAGCTGTCAGCACAGAGCCTGACATGGGGCTTGAACCCATAAACCGTGAGATCATGCCCTAAGCTAAAGTCAAATACTTAACTGACTGAGTCACCAAGGTGCCCCTCATCAGCAATTTTAAAAATATAGATTACATGCTGAACTTATAATATTTTAGATAGGTTAAGATATACTATTAAAATTAACATTACCTATTTGTTTTACTTTTTGACTGGAACTATTAGAAAACTTAAAAGTACCCATGCGGCATGCATTATATTTCTGCTGAACAGCTCTGTTCCGGAGCTGGGGTGCTGGGACAGACATGGTTGGGGCCCCACCCTCGTCCTCCTGGCCCAGACCTCTCCCTGAAGGCAGCTTTCTGCAACTTCTCTGCCAGAGGCTTTGTTTTCACTGCAGAAGCTGCTCTGCCCACACGCTGGGCAAGCTGGAACACCTTGGAGTTAATGCCCCCGGAAGTGGCTGTCACCAGTGATGGGTGGGGAGTTGGGCATCAGATGCCACCACTTCCTTGCCCTCAGTTGGGACACTATGAGGCATGCTTTACACTACGTCCAGAGGGCTCAGCTCTGATGGCTCATGGTGGCCAGTGGCTTGACAATGGCCCCTTTACTGGTTTCCCTCCCGGGGTTTCTTGGGATCGCATTGCAGATAAACTACTTACATCTCAAGTCTTCTCTCTGGAGGAATCTGAACCAAGAGATTAAAGACCAGCTCAAAGACCAGCTGATGTGCCCGTTGTTTAGCAAGACTGGACTGTAATTTTTGAGGACGGATGCCCTAAGTATTGAGGCTGGAGTTAAGCAGGGCCCCAGTGATAAAGGTCAACGAGACCACACCCACGGCTGTGATCTGATGCGCAGAAGAACGGGGGCAGCGTGGCAGGTTAAAACAGAATCATAGGATCAGAGTTTCGTGTGTGTGCACTGTTTTTTACTGAAATAAAAATCACAAACCAAAAATCCACCATCTTAAAATGTTTTGTAATGTTTATTTTTGAGAGAGAAAGAGTGAGAGATCAAGCAAGCACACACACAAGTGGAAGAGGGGCAGAGAGAGAGGGAGACACAGAATCCAAAGCAGGTTCCAGGCTCTGAGCTGTCAGCACAGAGCCCGATGCGGGGCTTGACCTCAGGAACTTCAAGATCACAACCTGAGCTGAAGTCAGATGCTTAACCGACTAAGCCACCCAGGCGCCCCCAAAATCCACCATCTTCAAGTGTACAATTCAGGGGCTTTTAATATATTCACAATGTTGTGCAACCATCACCATCTAGTTCCAGAACATTCCATCACCCCAAAACAAAGCCCTATACTTCTGACGACCACTAATCTACTTCCTATCTCTAAGGATCTGTATCTTCTGGACAGGTCATACGAATATGCTCAGACTTGGGGTTTCAAAAGTCGTTTCTGACTGTGGTATACAGTGTGGCAGCAGGAGCCCAGGGGAGGCGGCAAGATCAGAGAGAGAGCGAGGAGGGAGAGAAACAACAGAACAGAGTTGGAGGACCTGGAATGGACAGGACTAGGAGTCTGAGTGAATATCGGTGGGGGGGGTACCCCAAGGGCCACCAAGCCTTGGACAACTACGTGAAGAGCAGGGCTAGTCACAGAGACCCAGATGCAGGAGGAGCAGGTGAGGCAGAGAGAGGCGGATCAGGGCCCGCGGTGAAAGCCCTCCGTAGGAGGAGGGCACTTGCTGAGCAGCACGTGCCAAGCACTGGGTTGCAGGTGCATTAAACCATATAGCCCTTGCAGCAACCCTCTGTTTGACATAAGAGGGAATGGAGGCAGGGAATTCTTAAGTTACAGGCCAAGGACGTGAAGCCTGGACATGGCCTCTCCGGGCAGGTGTGGCCTCTCTGGGCAGGCGTGGTCACGTAGGCACAATCTTTTGTTAGCCGTTGGCCAATGGACACTAGTCAACTGATCAGACTTGACCCAGGACTCAAAGTCTGGACTGAGGGTCAGAAGCCTGTCCTCCGCTGGATGCCTGGCCTTGGGCAAGTTGCAGCCCTTCTCTGGTCCTCAGCTTCCCTCAAGGTGTGATTTACGGCAGTGGTTCTCACTTGGAAGCAGCCAGAGGGCTTGTAGAAACACAGATTGCTGGGCTCCGCCCCGAGAGGATCTAATTCAGTGGGTCTGGGGCAGGCCCCGGAGTTCATGATTCTAACAGGCGCCCAGGCGATGCTGGGCTGGCACGTCTCGGGTGGAGGTGGGGAGAACAGATGATCTAGATCGAAGGGTCCATTCAGATCTGTATCTACCACCCCGGTTTTGCAAAATTTCCACGTCCTAATAAACAGAAGGTGTATGGGCGATGTGTCCATAGCATCCCAGAGCATAAAAGGATAGGCCCTTATTTTGAAAATAAAAAATTAATAGGAGCTCCTCAGTGGCTCAGTTAAGCATCTGACTCTTGATTTTAGCCCAGGGCATGATCTCAAGATCAGTGAGTTTGAGCCCTGCATCAGACTCTGTGCCGACTGCTGGAACCTGCTTTGGATTCTGTCTCTGTCTCTCTCCCCTCTCTGCCCCTACCCTGCTCATGCTCCCTCTCAAAATGGATAAACTTAAAACAATTTTAATAAACAATTAATAGTAAATATACTTTTGTTTTCAGAAAAAAACCTTGTAGTCCATCTTTGTACAATCTAGATCTTCTAAAAAACTTAAAATCTTCCAATATTAAGAGTGTGTGAGGGATGGAAACAAAGCTGATTTCCCTCCGTGCTCCCGTGTGTACAAGTTTTTATATATGTGCATATACACGGAACACATACACAGCGTGTACACCAACTTGGCAATCAGAGAAAAACGTACACAGAAGCGATTTTTTCAAAAGCCTTCCAAGGCCATCCCTCAGCTCTGTGTATAAAATCACACCTAGATGTTCACAGACAGCATGTCTGGGTTATGGATCATCCCCCTCTATGGTTTTCCAGATTTTCCAAAAGTAAGGTACAATACACACTACTTTTATAAACAGAAAAAAAAAACGTATATCTAAACAAGATCAGCTGGACCAAACGCTCACCTGTCACTTGGGCCCTCACAGGTTCTGGCTGCTCCTTCTTATTTCTGCCAAATATTATATCCATCGCCATGGGGCGCTGAGCCGCGGTGACGCTGACAGAGTGGACACTCCGCTGTGTTCGAGGCCACTGCTCTGCGCTCCTTTCCTTTCCCTTCTGCTCTCCCGCAGCTCCCTTTGCTTGCGTTTCTTCCCCTCCCGAGGCCACGAGAGCCTGGTTTCTCCTTGCTCTGGACTGGCGTTATTTATCTTTGGTCAAAGGTCAAACCCCCAGGCAGGAGTGTCCTGGACAATCTTTAACCATCTTCTTGTATCCCCAACTCCCTCTCTAGCTCCGCTTCTGGCGTAAGCAGGAAAAGCTAGTGTTTTGTTTTGTTTTTTGCTGGGTTGAAATTGGTAGGATAATCGAGCGGATGCATTCAGCGCAGGAATGTAGTCTGAAACACCCCGACCCAGGAGGTGGAGATGATTTACGATCAGAACAGGACAAGAAACGATCAGGACCCAAGAGGCCTGGGATGAAGGGAGCGGAGAGCGTGTCAATCACGTGAATTCCTGCTGCCCGTGGTGGGACGTCTCCATTAGAGAGACAGTTTTTGCTTTGTTTTGAATGAAGATCCCTGAACCTCCCCCTTCCTTAAAAAAAAATCATATGCAAAGAGCACCTTAACTTACTGTCTTTCCTTTTTGGATACGTAAACATAAAATGTTTACCCATTTAAACAATAAACATAGGGAACCCAAAACAGCACTCAGCAATGGGGAATCGTTAAAAAAACACAGGTCAGTTCGACTTCTTGGTCTAACAGGGGGAAGAAACAATGCCCGAATGTGATTTCAGTGATGCTTGTATGTGATTTCAGGGTTCTCCTGTATTTGTGCCTCTTGCTGTGATGCCTCTGCCCCGAATCCATAATCAGGTGGCCAGAATGTTGGGTGATGAGTTAACGGACTCTTCTCTACTGCTACTGCTTACAGGAGCCACTGTCTCCCCCTGGCTGGAGGAAGGCAGGGTGTGGTGCCCACCTCCCCTCGGCTGCCGAGGACAGTTCTTGCCAGGTCTGGGCCTAGACAGCGTTCCTGGATCTTGGAACCCAGTCGGGCAGCCCCCTGGTCTGGCTGCACGCCCACCCGTGGCTGGGAGCTCCCTCGGGTCCAGCACCCGACCTCCCTCCACACCTGCTGATGCAGGATCTGCGGGAGCCCAGCCCTCGCTCATCTTACAAATGTCTCAGATGATTCGAATTCTTGGCAGGGGCAGAGGGCCCTAGCCCAGTGGAAGGCGCTGAATGTTTGAGCTGATACTAGATTGATTCCTCCTTTTTCTAGGAGTCGGCCTTAACCTCTCTGAGCCTCCATTTCCTTTACTGTACAGTGGGGGTATAATGATATCAAAATCCCCAAGTACTGGGACTTTAAGGGCCTAGCCAAAGCACCTGGCCCCAAACAGCTACCCGTCAGGTATTACCCCTTCTTCCCCGATCGCTCAGAAGGCAGTTCCCTTTGACCCACATTTTCCATTAAGCCCCATAACTTGCCAGTTTATTCTCCCGTCTGGTCCAAACATGTGTACCCATGTCGGGGTTATTATTCTTAGGTTGTGAAAGCTATGTCCTCCTGGGGATTAAGTGAGAATTTCTGGCATAAACTATGGGCCCATGAAAAAATGCACCCCAGGCAGCAGCTCTTGTGCAAGAAAAAAAAAAAAAAAGTCAGAAGACCCTGTTGGGATCCCAGCCCTGTGATTAAAAATGTAGCTGTAGCGGGGCGCCTGGGTGGCTCAGTTGGTTAAGTGGCTGACTACAGCTCAGGTTATGATCTCGCAGTGTGTGGGTTTGAGCCCCATGTTGGGCTCTGTGCTGACAGCTCAGAGCCTGGAACCTGCTTTGGAGTCTGTGTCTCCCTCTCTCTGCCCCTCCCCCACTCATTCTTTCAAAATAATAAACATTAAAAAAAATCCAACTGTTGCCACATGTCCCCTCTGAACCTTACTTTACTCTTTGAAACTTAGGTCTCCAGGTTTGTGGGGAGGACGATGTTGAAATTATAAAGGGGAACATGACCATGCCTCCTTTTCTATCCATTTTGTATACCCAGCAAAGCAGTGGCTGCCATCCACCCAGGGTGTTCTTGGAGTCAAGTGCTTTGCCAAGCACTCTACGTGCACCAGCTTGCTCTGACTTATCAAAAAGTCAGGAAAGAACCAGCTTTGCCTTAGGTCACACCGCCACTAGGAGACAATTAGGAAGCCAAGCCGGGCAGCCTGACTCCAAAGTGTAACTTGGTGACAATTCCGCACACAATGCAGGTTTGCTAGATTCTTGTTGAGCGAAGCAGTGGGCTGACGTGTCGTGGGTGGCGGGCCTGAGAGGGCCAGTCTTGGGATCCAACCCAAAAAAGCTAGTCCAGCTTTCTGTAGTGACGCCCTGTGCCCTGGGACAATCACACAGTGAGGTCAGGATTTTTCAATAACGGGGACAGCGAGCGGATCCTAACACTGGACAAGGTGCATTATTAGTTCTATAGGGCCGCCCTAACCAAGTGCTGCTGGGTGGCCTGAAGACCACACGTTTGTCTTCTTACAGTCCTGGAGGCTGCGAGTCCAGGACGCAGCTGCCACCAGCGCCGGTTTCTCCGGCGGCCTCTCTGCCTGGTGTGTCGATGGCTGTCTCTTCTCATCATGTCCTCACGTTGTCTGGGCACATGCATCCCTGGTTGTACGTCCAAAATTCCTCGTAGAAGGACGCGCGTCAGGGTGGATCAGGGCCCACCCCAATGGGCTCATTTTAACATCATCACCCCCAACAGGCTCTACCTGCAAACACAGTTAAAGTCTGAGGTGCCGGGGCTTCACGTATGAATCTTGAGGTGGGGGAGGGGAAGACACAATTCAGCCCATAGTATCACGAAGGATCAAGGAGTTAAAAGAAGAGCCCCTGGCTGGAAATAACAGTATCTTCAGAAACCCCAAAGATGTGCACTTGTCTCACACATCAAGTCACCTGGGGGCCCTGGGCGGTCGGGAAGTTCATCTGGACCCTCTCACCAGGCACCCGGTGCCATCCTCAAAAGGTTGGCTTCCCATCCACACACTTGCTCAGGTTTGCTTACGAGCAGTTGTCTTCATCCAGGAATCGTGTCCTCCCAGAATAACGTGCCAAAACAGACAAGATGGGGACAAGAAGGCACTTCTTTTTATAGCTCTCTCTCTCCCCGCCAGAATCCCTGAGCAGATTTTTCTCTTAGTCTCATTGGCTCAATGGTGTCTCATGACCTTCCCTAGACCAATCCCCAGCGAGGAGGAGCAGGTGTGCCCTGATTTTCTCAAACCATCAGGAGGCCTCCTGGGCCGCACGTCACCACCAGATTCACCCCAGGAGTCCATCAGCAAGGAGCAAGGAGGGAACGGCTGGGCCAGAGAAGCTGCCGTGTGGGCAACAGGCAGTGCCACGTTCATCCATTCTCCCACTCCTTTATTCTCACGGCACATATTTACTAAGCACCTACTGTGCGCTGGAAACACAGCAGCGAGCGAAGCAGGAAAATAATTCTGTGCTGTAGGGAGCTGCCAGAAGAGCTGCCAGAAGAAAAGACAGGTGCCTTGACCTGCAAGATCAGCCATCTGCACAGCAGAGCTGCATTACCCTTTATAAGACGTGCGTGGTCTCAGTAGCACTTTCAGCTGAGGCCTTCTTGTTTACTTCCCAGGCCCTTCGTGTTAGCCTCTCAGGCGTGCTGACGCTGCAGTCCTTGCCCTTGTTTCTTAGCAACTAACTCATGTCAGCTGCCCGCCTTCTACCCTTTATAAGACGTGCATGGTCTCAATAAAGAGGGGCTTGATCAGAAACCTTGTCTTGCCTCCACTCTCTATGCTCCCTGCCCTACCCTATTCTCACTCCCACCCTCAGGAACCTGTGTGGACTGACCAGCCAGAAGGGACACTGTGCCTTCTTTGAACTTAGGCTAACTAGTTGCCAAGTTCTGGTGTTATAGAGGGGATTAATGAGACTCCGTCTCTGCCTTCTTCACTCCTGTGATGTTCTTTTCTGTTGCGAGGTGGAGTTTCATATCCCAGAGGACTTATATTTCCCAAAGGAGCCAGGGGTCCTGCGTGGTTCACAGGACAGCCTCCATGTTGAACCTCCATCCTTACTTTTCGTAAACAGAGATAAGCAGCAGCAGCTGCTCTTTCTCCCAGAGCTCTGGCTTTGCTCTGGACCCATGGAGGCCCTGCTTTCTAGGTCTTTGCTAATAAGGGGAGAGTGAGACAAGAGACTTGTCCCCAGCGGGGGCTGTGTCCTCCAGCTTCTCCTAAGTACATTCACTGGATGCCTGACCTGTGTCAAGTGCTGTGCCGGGTGTCTGGCTAGCAGTACGGTACTTAATTCCCGCACAGCCCACCAAGGGGGTCATTAGCAGCCTCAGAGATGCAGCAGAACTTGGTTCACGCACCTGGCAGTGCAAGTTCCTCCCCACAACACGGGAGTGCTTCCCACATTGTGAAGTTGCTGGCCGAGGAACAGAAGTAGATGTGAGAGCCAAAGTGGTGTCCCACAGACCATTTTTAGAATGTATTTGCTGCCTTCAAATGGACTGAAAGCTGGCCAGTGCATAGGAGAGCAGGGCAGTGGAATGTGGACAGGAGAAGCTCACCTTACAGAAGGTTTTGGTCCTCTCCTGCTGCATCACAAACCGCTCCAAACAACCAGTCATGAACTCTCTGGGCTCAGTCCTGTCAGGGGGGACCAGGCTCTGCGGGGCAGTTCTTCTGCTTCCACTGCTTGGGGCTCCTGACGTCAAGTCAGTTGGCAGTTGACTGACCTGCTAGGAGGGCTGGGTCTGGGCCTCTCCCCTTCTCCATGTGGTCTCAGGGGCTGTCCTTGACCCTCTCATGGGATCGCCCCAGCAGGACAGCTGGACTTCTTCCCTGGCAGCAGAAGTCTCCAAAAAGGGATCCTAGAGAGGTGCATCTAGGTGGCTCAGTCAGTTGAGCATCTGACTTCAGCTCAGGTCATGATCTCAAGGTTCGTGAGTTCAAGCCCTGTGTTGGGCTCACTGCTGTCAGCCTGTTCGTGCAGACCCTGCTTCAGATCCTCTGTCCCCCTCTCCCAGCCTCTCCCTGACATATGCTCTCCCCAAAATAAATAATAAAATATTTTTTTAAAAAAGTGTTTTGGGGCATCTGGGTGGCTCAGTCACTTAAGCATCTGACTTCGGCTCAGGTCATGATCTCACAGTTGGTGAGTTCAAGCCCTGCATCGTTCTCTGTGCTGACAGCTCAGAGCTTGGAGCCTGCTTCGGATTCTGTCTCTCTTTCACTGTCTCAAAAATATATAAACATTAAAAAAATTTTTTTAAGTGTTTCAAGAGAAAGGAAGCAGAAGCTACTGGTCTCCTTTAAGGGTAAACCCAGGACTGGCCTAGGCTCACTTCACGGCCTGCTACTGGGAAGCACAAAGCCCAGAGCCAGCCAAGACAGCAGGGAGGGCAAGGCAAGGGCGCGAATGCGCTGTCTGCACGGTGTGCTCCCTTGTTGGGCCACCCGGCCCTAACAACCCCAACAGACCCCCGTGAATCAGAGCCGCCGCTCTGCTTCCCAGCGGAGTGTCTGAGCTGCTTGCTTAAACCTCAGACCCGCAGTTGCCTGACCTTGAAAACAGGAATTATACCAGTCCCGCCGGGTGGCTGCAAAGTTTCAACTGTAAAGGCTCCCATCATGTCCGTCGTGATGCTCAGCAGAGTTCTTTACCTTTCTTTTCTTGGGAAAGAGAGAAAAATTGGAAAGGTCAGCCAATCTGGTAATCAGAAATATCAATTGTTTTGACCTGTTATGGCGCACCCATCTCTGGCCTGTCACCGGAAGAGGAATGGATGCCCGTGACCTAGTCTAGGATCTTCAGTGTGTCCTAGTCTGGCTGTGAGGGCATGCACACAGTGAGTAACAGCCAGGTTCCTGTTACGGCTGCTCTAGGGGAGGCACAGATAGGAAGTATCATGGGATTCTGAGGAAGGAAAGTTGGCTCAGGCTGGGGAAGGCTGGGAAGGAAGGCTTCCTGGAGGAGGGGTGCCCAGCAGAGCCCTTGATAATGGGATGTGTTTGGATAGGCGATGAGGAGGACCACCGTGAAAGACGGCACAGAGCTGGACAATTCCAGTCGGGGGACAGTGAGGAGGGCCAGTGGGCTCTGCCAGGGACACGGTGAGAAACAGTGATCTTTACAGGTGCCACTGACCGAGAGTTCCCTACACGCCAGATGTTCTTCCGAGACTGTGGCACAAGGGGACACATGGCCTCCTCACAATACCCCCGAGTATGGGTATTCAGCCCATTTTACAGATAACAAAAGCGACACAGAGGAGTTCAGTAACTCGCCAGAGCCCCGGAGCTGGGCTTCGAATCCAACCCGCTTGGCTTCCGAGGCCATACTCGCAATCACGGTTTGTCTCCACCACCACCCAGATGAGAGTGGAAAGCGGTTCAGGGATTGGATCATGTGGGGATGTAAGGACGCGGGATTCACACTGTAGACAGTGGTCTCTCAGTCAAGGCATTACCGTGGGAGCCTAGCTGCGCCCAGAACAGTAGCCACGGGTCACATGGGGCTACATGAATCTAAATATCAATTAATTACAATGAAATTAAATTCCTTACTCATTCTTAGCAGATTTCGAAGGCTCGGCAGACACGTGGCTAGTGGCTACCGTACTGGTATGTGCAGACAGAACATCTCCACTGCCACAGAAAGTTCTACTGACAGTGCTGAGCTAGCAGGAGAGTTGCTAAGATGGCATGTGTTTATGACCGAGATGGACGGGGCAGCTATGGCTGCGTGACGGGCCAGCTCAGAGGGGACAAGTGTCGGAGGAGCTAAGGTTGGCAGGGTAACAATTCGAACCAGCCCATGTGTGTGTTCATTCACTCATTCATTCACCGGTTCCTCAAATGTGGAATGGCACCCATCCGATGGGAGCAGTGGCATGTCCCAGGGGCAGGAAGGCCCTCCAGGGCCGAGGGGCGTGGTGAAGAGAGGCAATGTCCACGCCTCCTGAAAATGGTGCTGCTGAGCCAGCAGCTTCAAGATGGCTGGGAGTTGGCCGAGGAGAGAAGCCGGGAAGAGTGGTCCCGGAAAGGGTGCAGCCCCAGAGGTAACACACAGCTTGGCGCCCCACACAGCTCCGGATCATTGCGGGGGGCAGGGCTGTGGCAGGAGAGAAGCAGGAGAGGTGAGCTGGGGCTGGAGGTAAAGGGCACACAGGAGAGGGAGAGGGGGAAGAGGCGAATGTTCACAGGCTTGAGGCCTGGAGCTGGGGTCACTGAGAGGGGAAGAGAACGAAGCAGAGAGCCAGCAGGGGGCCCGAGGGGTTCCACGAGGTGCTGCCTGGCAGGGCTCGTCCCCAAGTCAGGTTAGGTATGTCCTGGGCTTCCTCCCGAGTCAAACACGTTGGCACAAGCTGGCCACGCCACGTCCAGCAGCGATGCAGAGCCTGTAGGGGAGGATTTGCTTCCGGAGGGCACGGGCTTGGGATGGAATCACACAGAGTCTGCCCTGTGGAGGGTCTGAGGTGCCCAGTGGGCAGGCAGGGAGGATTCATCTCTCCTCTTCCGTGGGGAGAAGGAGAGGCATTCACTGACGTGTGCCCTTCATTGGCATCTTGCCCAGCTGCATCCTCTTTTTTAATTATTTGTTTATTTATAGTTTATTGTCAAGTTGGCTTCCATATAACACCCAATGCTCTTCCCCACAAGTGCCCTCCTCCACGACCATCACCCCTTCCCTTTCCCCCTCCCCTTGGTTTGTTTTCAGTACTCAGGCACAGACCTGCCATAACCCCCCAGCCCCCTTTTTTTCAATCAAGGAAACAACCGAAGCTCAGGTGAGGTTGTGCCCCGGGGCCACAGGCCACACAACCCATGGCAGAGGTGGGAGAGTTGAATGTGGGATCCTCATCCCGTACAGTTTAGGGAAGGAGCGAGGAGGAGGAGCTTACCTTTCCTGAGGTCACTCTCTCCATGGAATGGGTTGCATCCATAAAGCAGTCGTGAGGCGGAGAGGTAAAACCTGACTTCAGAAAGCAAAATTTTTGTGCTATTAAAAAACCCAAAACCAACCAACAACCGTATTTTGCAACTCTGTATCTGCTATTACAAAGTTATTGTCTAAAGTGAGTTAATATTTCCCCTTTGGAGGTAGTGTTATCATATCTACATTACTTTGCAGTTTTCCAATTAGGTTGGCTTCTAAATGGCGCCTTTAATTAGCCAGGTTGAAAAACCGAGTGGATAAAGCAGAATCTCCGACAGCGGGTTTCCAGGGGACAGGCAGAGCCCTAGGATGAGTGGCAGCTGCCTTCCCAAGGGAGAAGGGTCAGTGGCGAGCCCCACGGCCTATCTGGGAAGCAGGATGTAGGGAGTGGAGGGAAACCTGGGCTAGGATTCCCAGAGGGCACACTTCACCACTGACACCGAAGACCACAAATTACCCCATTACCATTTAGGAGGGTTCGTTAAATCCACAAAGTCCTACTAGAGGCAGAGACTAGCGTCATGCTGGGTATTTAAGACACAGATGGGAAGTCGTAACGCCTGGACTCCGCGAACTCCCAGCCTAACGAGGAAAAAAGGAAAGCAAATAATAATTATTGTAATAATAGGCCACATTGGGATGTAGCAGGGACCAGTGAAATGCAGAGGGTGCTACGGGGTAAAAGGGATGTTCTTGCTAACGCCGGAGTGAGAACACTTTAATTTTCCCCCGTGTTGTGCTCAGAGCCCGGTCAGTGAAGCTTCACAAAAATTCACTTTAAATAACAACGACCAGGTTATAGTCTGGACTGTGGTTTCTGCTTCCTAAGTAATCTTTCGGATTGTTCCTCTTTCCTCCAGCCACCCCCCACCCCCCACCCCCCCCACCATCCTCACTATGGCTCACCTCTTGGGAGCAGCCTCCTCATGGCCTCCCTGCCTCCAGTCTCATCCACAATCTAGCCTCCCTGCTGCCACCAGGTGACCCGGCTGAAATGCAAGCCTGATCACGTCGCTCTCCTGTTTCAAATCCAGAGTTTAGAACAATGCCTGGCACGTGGGTGCCCATTCATTTACTGAATGAACGAACGAATGAATGAATGAATGACACACAGTCTCACTGTGCTACGTCATCATTGTATTGATTCGCTAGGGCTGCCATGATGAAAACACCACCACCGTGGTGGCTTACACAATTTGGAGGTCAGAAGTCCACAGAGCCCGGAGCCTTCTTAAGTCTCTAGGGAAAATCCCTCCTTGCTTCTTCTAACTTCCTGTGGTTACTGGGACACCTTGATGTTTGTTCCCCGGCCCCGGTCTCTGCCTCTGTTGTCCCACGGACTTCTCCCTCTGTGTCTGTCTGTCTCTGTGTTCAGATTTCCTTCTTATAAGGACACCAGTCACCTAGTCTGGACCCACCTTACCTGAGCATGCCGTCACCTTGATTACATCGGCAAAGGCCCTATTTCCATCAAGAAGGCACATCCTCAAGCACCAAGGGCTAGGACTTGAACATGTCTTTTTGGAAGACACGAGTGAACCCACAATAGCCATTAAGCAAAAACAACTTAAAAGTAGAAATTTAAGCCCAGATAGCTCAGTCGGCAGAGCATCAGACTTTTACTCTGAGGGTCCAGGGTTCGAGCACCTGTTCCTGCCTTTGTGGCTTTGGGACGCGTGGAGGGCTCAGTTGGTGAGGCGTCCAACTCTTGGTTTCAGCTCAGGACATGATCTCATGGTTCATGAGTTCCAGCCCCGCATCCAACTCTGTGCTGATGGCGTGGAGCCCGCTTGGGGTTCTCTCTCTACCCCCGTCCCAAGCTTGTGCATGCTCTCTCTCAAAACACAAAACAAAACAAAACTTAAAAAAAATAAAAATAGAAATTTAAAAGGCTATCAGTGGACTAATTTTATAGCTAGGTTTTCATAATTTCTCTCTCATTCTCTCTTGCTCTCTCTTTTTTTTTTTTTAAGGCTAAATACTCCTAAACAGTGCTAACATGGAAGCAGATTAAACTCCTAGGAGGACACAGAAGACGTGGCATTTAACTCCTGGAGACTGTGAGGCAGCTTCATAGGAGAAGTTAGTAATTGAGCTCTTCTTTTTTTGTTTTTTTAAAATTTTTTAAAATGTTTTATTATTTATTTTTGAGAGAGAGAGAGAGAGAGAGAGAGAGAGACAGCATGAGCAGGGGAGGGTCAGAGAGAGGGATTCACAGAATTCGAAGACAGGCTCCAGGGTCTGAGCTAGCTGTCAGCACAGAGACTGATGTGGGGCTCAAACCCACGAATCGTGAGATCATGACCTGAGCTGAAGTCCAATGCTTAACCGACTGAGCTACCCAGGCGCCCCGTAGTTGAGCTCTTCTTGAAAAAAGGATACAGGTGTTCAGGCAAGGGCATTAGAAGAGGCAGTTTTGTAAAGAAAGCGCACGTGCAAGACTGGTGTGACGGCTGGGGCACACCCGGGAAGGGGGGGACAATGCTGGGGGTTGTAGTCTATGCTGGTTCTGGGGCACTGATGAGAAATAAGGATTTGCTTTTATAGGGCCCCTCCCTGAGACACCCCTTCTGCCAGCTCTCTCCACCCCGACCTCCACCTCATCCCTTTCTTCTTGGCTAATCTGTCAAGATCCAGGTCACTAGCTACCTTGTAGAAGCAAACAACTTAGCATTCGAGAAGAACACGGAGGACACACCTACATACATGTCTAAAAAACCAAGAGAATACCACCTACCATCCTAATGACTGAGGTCATTATTAATTGCTCCAAGATGGTCCCCGAGTAGAGAACTGAAATTATCAGGAAAATAGGCAAGGCAGAGCTCAGCTGTGTGAGCACGTTTCTCGGGACTTGGTCCTGCGGTCTGAGTCTTCAAGGGGGATCCGCACATGAGAAACTGGGATAACTGATCTGGTTTAAATAGGTGCTGAGTCCGTAAGTAAGAATCATGAAGATGTTTGCGTCCTGTGGGCCCAGGCCTCCTGGCCTTGGGATAGACCTAAGGTTGGGCTCTCCCAGAAGCACAAGCCAAGACAAGGATTCAAGGGCCAGTGGTTTATTTGGGAGGTGAGTCCAGGAAACACCAGCAAGAGCACGGGGAAGCAAAACAGGGAGGGAATATGTTGACGGTGCATTATCAAGGCTGTCACCAGCATGGGCTCAGTCTGGCTCAGTCTGGCTGCTGGGCTGTGAGATGGTGTAAGCAGCTTTTAGAGTTATCTTGAGGGGTCTGGGTGATGGATCCACCAACCCTGGCCAGTCGAGGGTGAGCGTTTCTCCCAAGAGGTGCTAGCTGCCGGGCTCTTCCGTCCTGCCCCCTATGTGCAGGGGAGGCAAGGAGTTTCTCCAGGTGCTCGCGTTTAGAAGCCTTACTGGTAAGTGTGAGAGGCTAGAAGGGCCCTTCATAATGCCTGCTGCAACCTCAGGAGGTAAGTCAGCTCAGGCGAAATGCCAAGTGCAAGATGTTCACAGCAGTGTTGACTGAACTGCAAAACTGAACACATAACCAAGAAGATGACAAAAACCACACAAAGTATCTAGCACTGTGGGAATGGTTTAGTAGATACCCATCTAGGGAAAGGAAGCACAGCCCTCCCCATGCCGATTCCAAAGCCCTTTGGCAGCATGGAAAAGGCCTAGCATCTAAAGCTAAGTGGGAAACGTAAAACGAATTAATTACCCCCATGCTATGGTGTTGTCTGGGTAAACATCTATCTCCAAGGCAAGAAGCATTTCAAGGAACCACAAAGAAATGAAAGTGAGGGAACCATGAGAATTCTTTTGCTATGTTGTCTTTTTAATGTTTATTTATTTTTGAGACAGAAAGAGAGCATGAGCGGGGGGGGGGGGGGGGGGGGGGGGGGGGGGGGGGAGAGAGAGAGGGAGACACAGAATCTGAAGCAGGCTTCTGGCTCCCAGCTGTCAGCACAGAGCCTGATGCGGGACTCGAACCCACAAACCATGAGATCATGATCTGAGCCAAAGTTGGAAGCTTAAACGACTGAGACACCCAGGCACCCTGCTATGTTGTCTTTTTAGTTGCATGGAGGGCAGATTCAATTCAATTTATGAGCAATAAAAACACCAATTCATACAAAGCAATGTACTCCCCCTGCCCTGCCCGTTTCCTGCACGCCCTCCCAAATAAATCACTTGCTCTTGAATTCTTGGCTTGGTGAGCTTCTGGGGAAACCCAAACCAAAACAGACAGATTCCCAGGACTGGGATGGCGGAGCCACAGGGTGTGAACATCTCTATGGTTCTTGTCATGGACTCAAGGCCTCATTTAAACCAAATCCACTCTCTTGTTTTCATTTGTTGGCCCCGAAAATCAGGGTTTAGAGGCTCAGGCAGCTGGATCAGATCACGGGAAACAGGCTTGCACGGGCCCCGCCATGTCCTGTTTCCTTTCTTCCCGTACACGGATGTTTAAGGTGCACTGGGAGCTGCCATCACCAAGACGAATTCTGTGCCCAGGAGTCTGCAATTCATCAGAACATAAAGAATGCAAAAGTGGAATTCAGCCCGCACATTTGCATTCGTTATCAAACGTCTCCAAGCATGTTCCTTGAGGGACATAAATTAAGCCTTTACCCAGGAGATATGTTATCACTACATGAGGGTTTCCAGATAGTTTTCTAATAGAAGTCACTGGAAGCTTGGCCCCTAGAGATAAGAGACCAGTGACTCAGCAATGACATGAGTCCAGCCCTGGGCTCTGTCTGGCAGGCCTACTCTAGAGGGCTGGGAAGAGCTTCTGGGAAAGGGATGGGGGCCATGGGTCAGTCCCGGTGTTGGTTTGAAAACTCACCTCTGTACACATAGCACAAGGAGAGACTGAAGAAATAGCAGATCCCTCCAGCTTGGTAGTGTAAGAACACAAGTCTGAACCTAGCAGACGCCATGACAGGCTTTAAGTTTCCCCTCTAAACTAGGTCTAAAGGTCACTCTCTCCAGAACTATCAGGCGGTTACACATTGCCCGAGGCAAGAGAGACCACCCTTGTAATACCCTTAACATTCCTAAGGGCAGGCCTATTGCTTAAGGCTAGTTACACCCTATGTGAGGGTCCTGGGTCCTGGGTCCTGGGTCTACTCTGTGATTGGTTAACACTCTAAATGTTGTGATTGGGTAAACCTGCTGTCAATAATATTGTGTAATAATAATTGGATCACTGTACCTGTGTCACCATTTCCTGTAACTCCCCCTTCATAAAGGCCCTGCCCCACCTTTGTTCGGGCTCTCAGCATGGATCCACCATGCCGGTAAAGTCTGTGAGCCCGAGTTTAGCCCCGGCCAGCCTAAGCCCATAATAAAGTCCTTTGCTTTTGCATGCATGCCTCGGCCTCCCTGGCGGTCTCTGGTTCTTGGGGGCGATATTAAAATCTGGGCATAACAGTAGGTGGCAGGTTTAATGAGAAGAGAACTTAACACTGGAGCCTTGTCTTGGGCGCTGCAGGACGAGTAGATCTCTGTCCTCCCTGCCAAGTCTTAAAAGTCTACACAGAGGCTTGAACTGCGGCCAGCCATGTATACTGTCCAGAGGGTTTCCACACCACTTCACTAGCTCCAGGCTCTGTTCTCAGGACAGCTTCTGGGAGCAGGGGAGGCAAACAGAAGGCACATTCTAAGGACAGGGCAGGGGTGAGATGCTTCCGAGTGCCTGGGTCCCATTCACGGGTCAGCTAGAAGTCACAGCCTCTCAGCCTCACTAAACACGCAAGCACGTGGGAGATGGGGCCAGGCTGGCAAATGTTCATTGAGTCCTACTGTGTGCCAGTCATGGGAT
Organism: Suricata suricatta; assembly: GCF_006229205.1. NCBI lineage: Eukaryota > Metazoa > Chordata > Mammalia > Carnivora > Herpestidae > Suricata > Suricata suricatta. Next base: position 6,486,165 of record NC_043715.1, read on the forward strand.
GGACAGAGACTAAGAGATATTATCCCTTTCCTACATGAAACTCATAGAATAAAATAAGCTAAATGTCCATCAACGGATGAATGGATAAACAAACTGTAGTGTATCCACACATGGGACATTATTTAGCTATAAAAAGGAAAGAAGTACTAATAACACACGCTCCAATGTGGATGACCCTTGAAAACATTATGCTGAAAGAAGTCAGACACAAAAGGTCACATATAGTGCAATGCTATTTATAGGAAATGTCCAGAATCTATAAATTCAGAGAGACAGAAAATAGTGCTTGCCAAGGACTGGGGTAGAAGGGAATGAAGAGGAAAAAGATGAGTTATGTCAGAGCAGATGAATAATTTAAAGCCAGACATGAGACACCCGTGTTCTCTAAAGTCTTTGGCCACCCTGCTGTAAGAAACTATTTGCCTAATACTTGCATTGAAGGTTCTAGAGTTCTACCACGTTGCAAAGGCCCCTCTCCATCCTCCAATCACTAACTTCTTATGCAAACCCATCCTCCAGCATCGTGCTTCATTGTAATAGTATAAATATAGGTATTTTCCTAAAGAGAAAGAGTTCCCAGGAGGAACTCTGGTATTAATAGTTAAAACAATTCTTCCCACCACTGAGGCAACTTAGTGATTTTGTTAAATGCAGTTAATTTTGAAAGTTAATCATGAACAACAAGCATTCCTCAAACATTCCTCAGCAAACAAGGAGCTAAGGTGGAGAATATATTAATTCTGGAAAACTCTTCATTCAACGATTATTCTATAAACTTTTATTGAGTGCCCAAAAAGGGCAGGAGGGATGAGGTAGTGGAGTAGAGTAACGGTCCGTGCTACAAGATGGATGAGCCCTGAAGACAGGGTGCTAACACAGCCACTCATGAAGACCACATACGATGTGATTCTATTTACAGGAAGTCCAGAGTAGGCAAATCCATAGGGCCAGTAAAGAGATTAGTGGTTGTCAGGGGCTGGTGGGAGGGAGGGCTGGGAGTGAATGCCAGCAAATAAAGAGTTTCCTTTTGGGGTCATGAAAATGTTCTAAAATGGAGCATGGTGAAGATTGCAGCACTTCGTGGATATACTATAAACAGCTGACCTGCACATTTTAAATGGGTGGATTGTATGGTATGTGAACCATGTCTTAAGTTTTTATTGACAAAACAGAAAAAGGAAACTCAGAGGAGAGAGGCATATTATGTGAGGCAAGTTCTACAAAATCCACAAAGGAACTGACGTTTGAGCAGAGCATCGAAAGTGGACAGGGCGCGACTCAGAGAACAGGGTCCCTGGCAGAGTGAATAGCGCAGACACACGGAGGCATGAAGGAAGGTCGCTAGAAGTGAACCGGGATAGTCAGAAGGAGCTGTGTGTGACCTTGACCTAATGGGGGAATGACGGGCCCATGAGATTAAAAAAAATTTTTTTTATTTTAGAAACAGAGAAAGAGAAAGAGAGAGAGAGCTCAATCTCACCATTTTGGGATCATGACCTAAGCCCAAATAAAGAGTAGGATGTTCAACCAACTGAGCTACTCAGGCACTCCACCATGAGGATTTTTAAAAAATAATTTTTGGGCAGGTAAGACATTCACCACATGGTATAAGATAGAAAAGTTTCAAAAATGTGGCCAATGAAACAAGTCTTGCTCCTTTCTCTCCCACTCACCTAGCTCCCCCCACCCCTGACCCACACAATCACTACTGCGTCTCTCGTAAGTCCTTTATGAGATATGTTCTACACGTACAAATAAATCTTCATAAATGGTTTTGTGTAAATAGGATTGGACCATGGAGGGTGCGTGGGTGGCTCAGTCAACTAAGCGTCTGACTCTTGATTTTGGCTCAGGTCATGATCTCATGGTTGGTGGGATTGAGCCCTGTATTGGGTTCTGTGCTGACATCCCAGAGCCTGCTTGGGGTTCTCTCTGTCCTCTCTCTCTGCTCCTCCCCCTACTCACATGCATGTGTTCTCTCTCTCCCTCTTAAAATAATAAATAAAAATTTAAAATTAAAAAAATAGGATTGGACCATTAACAATGTCTGATACTTTGCCTTTAATATTACCAAAAATCTTAGATATCCTTCTAAATTTGTATATAAAGAATTTGATCATTTGTGGGTGTGTGTGTGGGTATGGAGGATGTACCACATTTTGTTGGCCACTTTCCTTTGGATGGACATTTAGGTTGTTTTCAATTCTTCTTACAAAATTCTGCAGTAAATAACATTATATGTATGACATTTTGTGCATGTATGAATTTATTTGTAGGTAAAATTCCTAGAACTTGAACTGCTACATTACAGAGCTTGTGCTTTAAAAATTTTGAAAGACATTGGGGTTCCTGGCTGGCTCAATCACTAGACCATGTGACTCTTGGTTTCAGGGTTGTAAGCTTGAACCCCACATTGGCTATAGAGACTACTTTTTATTAAAATATCTTAAAAATAATAAATAAAATTTGGATAGATATTGTCAAACTGCCTATAATGGAGGTCGTGCCAATTTACACTCCCATCGGCAATGGATGACTCTGTTTCCCCAACTTTGGGGGGTGTGTTTGGATATATGCTCAGTGGCCAATTCACACAGAGCCTTGTATACAAAGCTGAGAAGCCTGAACTTGGTCTGCAGACCATGGACACCTACTAGAGGGGTTAAGGTCTTGGGTGAGGAAGGGCGGTTTTGAGGTTTTAAAGCTTATTTTCATGATGATATTTAAACAATTTTGTAGGAAATGTGTATTCTCCAATAGGCACGAGTGGTAAGGGAGGGGGAGACAAATCCATAGGACTTAAGCCCACGCTGGGAGAGCATGACTACCATGCGGGCACAGCCCCCACGCTGGCCAGCAGGATCAGGGACAGGCACTTCTCGCTTCCTTTACCAGCTCATCGCCCCCACTCGCCTGCCATTTTTCTTCTGTCGCACACTTCTCGCATGCTGATGGCTTCTGTGAAACATGTGGCCCTCCAGGGGAACAACGTCAAACCAATAGCAAGGAATTTTTATCTGAAGCTAACAGTTAATCGAAAGACACACAGACAGGTGAGATAGCGGCTTTATGTTTCTCTTGAAGACCTTTCACAAATTAATTGGATTTGGAACAGGCACTGAACAAAGAGCTGGGGAAAGCAAACATGCAGACACATTCATCCTGAGCCTTTTGTCTAAGGCAGGCACTATTATTTTGATGCCAGGAGGGAAGGAAAGATAGATGGCAGGCGGTGTGAGCCGCCGGCATAAGAAGGACCTGAGCGGACCTGAGCGCCAGCTCCCTGCAGATGCTCCGGGGCGGCGCAGGGATGAAGGCAGCGGGCTTGCTACTCTTGGGGCTCGCTCTGAGGTTCGGGGCTGTGATCGCTAAGCCGGGAGACGGCAGCATTTGCTCAAAGAGCCAAGTGGCTTTCAGAGACTCTTGCTATGAATTTGTGCCGCTCAGCAATACCTTCTATGGTGCCCAGAGCTGGTGCGAGGGGCGAGGGGGCCATTTGGTCTTTATTCGTGATGAGGACACCCAGAAGTTTCTGCAGAAGCATATCTCCCAGGACAGGGAATGGTGGATTGGACTAGTAGGAAACTTGGCTCGGAATGGAACCACAGAAGGTAGGTGCTGTGAAAGCTGTATTTCACAGGAAGCTGTGGCTGTGGTTCTGTTGCTTCTCTTTAATGTTTATTTTTGTTAATGTTATTAATAATGTTATTTCTGTTGCTTTTTTTTAATGTTTATTTTTGTTTTTTGAGAGAGAGAGAGAGAAAGCGAGTGAGCAAGAGAGAGAGCATGCAAGCAAGTGGGGCAGGGGCAGAGAGAGAGGGGGAGACATGGAATCTGAAGCAGGCTCCAGGTTCTGAGCTCTCAGCAGAGAGCCCGATGTGGGGCTCGAACTCATAAACTGTGAGATCACGCTCTGAGCTGAAGTCGGACGCTTAACCGACTGAGCCACCCAGGCGCCCCTCTCACCATGCTTCTTGACCCACAACCTCACGGACCAATGTGATGTATCCTAATTCTCACGGTAAGGACACCCTCCTCTTTTGTGGATCAAAGAAAATAATTCATGTAAAGTGTCTAGCACAGAATCTGACACTCTGGAAACATTCGTTTGTTTGAATGTGTCGAATAATACTACTAGCTATGACCTCAGTTCTTGCTAGAATAGTGCCAGCCCTCTCCTTAGTGCTTCTTGCCTGTTATCGCCCCGAATCCCTACAAAAACCAGTGAGATGATATTGTTGCTTCTGTTTTAGACAAGAAGGAACAGAGTCTCAGGAAATAATTACTAAGCTCTTTTCAAAGCATGTCCATGTGCCTTTCCCCATTTCTCAGGAGGGTAAGGCAGGTGAAGAGCTTGGCACCGCCCCACTCACACTAGATGGTCTGTTTTAATAGGCCTCCTGAAAACTCACACTTACCTTTACTCTGTGAGGGCTCCTTCCTCCAACCCAGCGTGGTCTGCTGAGTCCTCAGCGCACCCGTAGAGCCTTGTGCACGCCTCTGTGAGGGTACTTTTGGCATGACTTTAAGTTTTTAGGGGTCCGTCTTCTCCGTAGACAGCGAGCTCCTGAGGGAAGGAGCCACATTCTGGCCGCTCTTCTTCCCCTAGTGCCTGTACCTAGCAGAGAAGGGACAAGTGAACTTTTATATTCAGTTCTCGCACCTGCCCCACGAGGTACACATTGCTCTCTCATTTTATGGATGAGGAAAATGAAGTCCAGGGGGAGAAAATGGTCTGCCCAAGAGAACGCTGTGAGAGGACTCTCCTGAGTCAGCGCCCTGTCACATCATGCTGCCCTGCTGAAGCCACTGGGTTTTAGAAATGGGTGACTTGGTCTGGGCTAAGCACTTACCGCCAGAGCAGATGGAAAGGCTTAATTAGAGAGCAGCTGGGAACGCTCGTAGCCACAGGATTTGAATTCTGAAGTGCATTTGCAGACAGTGTCTATTGAATAGTTTTTTGATTTGTAGACACAGCAATTGTGGATTTCTGTATATTGAACATCCCTTCCTATCCATTGAAAGGAGCTGTGTCTATCTGAAATCACCAAGGGACACCACATGGCTCATTTTACAGAAAATGAGGTAGACCAGTGTAGGCCCACATGTAACCATCCCCAATATTTAAGAAGGAGCAGATGTCACGTAGAGTATGGTGGCATTTGTATAAATAGATTTCAGGCACTCATGGATGCTGATATATGGAGAAAATTCAGTCTGGAACAATTCACAAGACACATAATAGTAATGGGAGTAACCCATGGGTTGGGAGTGGGGAGATGTTTTCACTTTATACCATTTCCAATGTAAGAAATTTAACCATTCGTATGGGTTTATTTTTAAAAATGAATACATATACTTCTGAGTCTTTAGCGTATTTTATATTTAGTGTTTTCTAGATTTCAAGTGTCCTTGAAATGCCTTTGTATCACACACACACACACACACACACATACATGACACTTGACTTTAAGAGTCACATCAGTGTGTTCAAGGGGCTGAGGAGTCCCAGAAGTAAGGAAAACTTCCATTTTAAGTGAGTGCGCCCAAATATATTTGACAAGGCCCTGCTTCTCTACGGAACACCTTCGAACATCCCAAGGCACAATTCTGTACTCCTTTGTTAGACTATGGTAAGACGGAGCTGGAAGCATCGTGTCCTTAATGAGACTACTTGGTTGGGGCTCCCTGACTTGGCACGCCGGTTTTTAGGTTGAATTCTTGCGTCTGGGTGTTGAAGCAATGTCCCTTCCTTGGCGTGGGAGAGAGGCCATCAGCCTGTCGGCCTTGACTGAGCACCTCTGCAGCACCAGGAGCTGAGCTGAGGCGAGCCCTGTGCATAAAAAGGGTCAGAAAAACGTTTGCAAGTCCTAGTGCCTGTTTCCTCCCAGGGCCGGGGGTCTGGCTGGATGCTTCCGACGTGAGCTACAGCCACTGGCGCGGAGGGCAGGCCTCTCCTGCCCCCAACGCCTGTGGTTACATCGGGAGAGACGCTTCCTTTGGATGGGCAGCCTCAGACAACTGCACGCAGCTGTCCGCCTTCATCTGCGAGTTTGGTGAGCTGGCCTCTGTTGTGGGCTCTCCCTCCTCCTGTCTTGCTGGGTCCCTCTACATGTCTCTGTTCTCTCTATCTCCTTCCAGTTGTCCCTGGGTCTCTTTGTGTCTTCCCGTGTCTGCATCTCCAGCTCTGTCTCCGCGTCTCCCGAAATGCTGTGTCTGTGTCCATGTCGCCTCCCTGGCTCACACCCCTCTCTCCCTGTCCACTCACCTCCTAGTCTCGCCTGTGTCCCTCTTTCCTCTCAGACACCTGCATAGGGGGCAGATGCACAGCCCTATTTACTCTCTTCTCCCGGTCTTCCTACAAAGACGTGGTCCTAGGAGGCTGTTCTCACCCACCCTTGACTCCCGCTGCCACGCCCAGCCCAGGGCCTGAGTCTCTGGCGTGCACCCTCCCTACTCCTGAATGTCCCCGCGCTCTGTTCTTGTGTCCTTTCTGGTTGCTGTCCACGGCTGACCGTCTTTGCTCCCTGGGGACTCGTCCCTGGGGACCCTGTGTAAGAGCCCCGGCATGAGGGAACCCATGGTCCCACGCTGGGCCCTGCCTGCCATGCAGGGGCCCTGGAGGAGGGGCCTACCTGGTCTTGGAGCTAAGCTGCCCCATGTTCCCCTGACTTTCAAGCCAGGCTTAAGGGAAGCTCCCAGGCTTCCTGGGCTCAGCCCCCTCCTGTTTCCAAGCCCCTCAGGGCAGAACCCCAGGTCCCAGGGCCCATTCTGGATTGGGGCACTTACAGGGCCCCCTGCCTCATTCCCGTGCCCCCCCCCCCCATCTGGTTTTACATAGGAGCACATAGGGTTAACTCCTCTAACCTGGCTGATTCTGGAAACTTGTAGTTTCAGGGACCTGTGGGTCATACAACTTCCCTCTCTTTTTGCCATAGTTCCCCAAAGCCTCGCCCCCTCTGCACCCCAACTTGGAGCCTGTCTCTGACTCTGTCAGCCCCAGGGCCTTGGAGCCACCGGTAGGAGGTCACACTATGAACAGCTGACACGCACCAAGCAGCACCTCCAGGCGCAGAGCTGTGTGCGCTTACTCACAACAGAAGCTCCTCTGCTGTTCGAGGCGAGGCCTCTTATGAAGCTAAGAACAGTGGGGCTCAGAAAGGGTAAGCTCCTTGCCCAAGACCACACAGCTGGGAAGCAGCAGTGGTAAGACCTGAACCCAGGTTTGCCTGTGGTCAGAGAGAGCCTGGAAGATGCTGGCTGCTGCTGGCTTTGGAGATGGAAGAAGGGGTCACAATCCAACAAATGTGGCTCCTCTGGAAGCTGGAAAAGGCTCGGAAGCAGGCAGTCCCCTAGAGGCACCAGATCCTTGACATGAGGCCAGTAAGACCCATTTTGGACTTGTGACCTTCATAACTCAAGGATGATAGATTTGTACCATTTTTGGCCATGAGTTTGGTGGTAGTGAGTACAGACAGCTGCTGTAGGAAATGCACACGGATGGATTTTTGGTCTCCTCTACCCTGTGGTGCTCCCAACAGGCAGACAGCCCAGAGTTTGGATCCAGAGTTTCCTTTCTGGCTGTGCTCACCTGAGCAGGTCATTGTTTTTGTTTTCCAACAAATGTTCACCGAATGTGGACCACATGCCAGGAGCCGGGCTGGAGGCTAGGGAGCGGGGCACAGTCTCAGCACAGTGGCCCCCTGAGCCTGATGCTCCTAATGGGGAAGATTATAGCCGAGCTTCTAGGATTGGTGGGAAGACGCACTAAAAGAACTCATTCATTCAACAGATACTTGTTTAGCATCTGTGATGTGCCAGGCACGTCTTCAGATAAGGTTCTAGTTGCCAGTTGTACAGCCCTTACTCTGCATGTATAAACTCATGGAATCCTCTTAACGACTTATACACTGTGCTGAGGGGCACAGAGAAGCTAAGTGATCTGCAGAGGGTCACACAGCTGGCGGCCTCTGAGCCCAGGCCGTCTGGCTCTGGAGCCATTCTCACGCCCACCATCTACTCTCTTCTGTGGAGCTGGCTCCTGCATGTCCCTTCATCGCAGCCTCACCCCCCACACCCCTGCACTTCCCATCAGCCAGGCACTTGCTCAGGCGTGACCATGGTCCCTCCTAAGGTGTCACTTTCCCTTTGTCACAGGTGTTGGCCAGAGCCTGGCCTGTGACGGCCTCAATGCCACCATGCACTGTGGCTCAGGAAAGGTCATCCAGATCCAGGACGCCTTCTACGGGCGCCAGACTCCCCATTACTGCGTCCAGGATGCCGCGCACCCCCTGGACCTGGAGGAGGGATGCAGCTGGGTCAGCGTCAAGGACGAAGTGGCAGGTAGGACCCGAGGACAGCTCTGGCTGTGGGGGCAGGGCACTTCATGGTGCCCCATACCCAACGAAGGGTTCTGGAAGGCTTGAACACTCTTCACATCTGACCTTGGGCCTCCAACATTAGGAAGACGGTCAGCCTCTGCCCACAGCACCATGCCAGGAAGCAAGGCGGCCATGGCTCGCCTCCTCACCGGACGCCACACCCACCCTGGCAGGCCAGGGGGGCATTCTGCTCCCCACTCTACTTGGTCACAAGCAACATTGTTTGCTTGCTTTTTTTTTAAATTATTTATTTTATTTGTGTGTGTGTGTGTGTGTGTGTGTGTGAGAGAGAGAGAGAGAGAGAGAGAGAGAGAGAGAGAGAGAGAGAGAGAGAGAATGAGTGGGAAAAGGGGAGAGAGAGAGGTAAACAGAAGATCCAAAGCAGGCTCTGAACTGACAGTAAAGACCCCGATGTGGGGTTTGAACTTATGAACCATAATATTATGACCTGAGCTGAAGTTGGATGCTTATCCAACTGAGCCACCCAGGTGCCCTGCTTGCTTGCTTTCTTTTTCTTTCTTTCTTTCTTTCTTTCTTTCTTTCTTTCTTTCTTTCTTTCTTTCTTTCTTTCTTTCTTTCTTTCTTTTTTAATGTTTATTTCTTTATTTTTGAGAAAGAGAGAGAAGAGAATGTGTGCACATGAGTAGGGGAGGGTCAGAGAGAGGGGGAGACAGAGAATCCCCAGCAGACTCTTCACTGTCAAGGCAGAGCCTGACTAAGGCTCAAGTTCATGAACCATGAGATCATGACCTAAGCAGAAATCAAGAATCAGATATTTAAGTGACTGAGCTGCCCAGGCACCCTGCTTTATTTTTTTAAATTTATTTTTAAAAATTTCTAAATATTCCAAACATATAGACAATAAAAGCATTTTGGGACACCTGAGCGGCTCAGGTAGTTGAGCATCCTACTCTTGGTTTCAGCTCAGGTCATGATCTCATGGTTCATGGGTTTGAGCCCTGCATTAGGCTCTGTGCTTGAGATTCTTTCTCTCTGCTCCTACCCCATTCACACATGTGTGGTGTGCTCTCTCTCCCTCAAAATAAATTAATAAACCTTAAAAATCTATTTCAGTGAAACTCCATAGACCCACTACCCCTTGCTGTTAAGTCCTGACATTATTCCATATTTGCTTGATGTATCCTCATTACAGAAACGAGTTGGACTTTGAATTTCGTATTATCCGCTTGAATACATGTACTCGTTTGTCTCATCTGTTGCATCGGTATACTATAATTCTTCTCTTCCTCTGTTGAGAGCTGCCTGGGTTGTGTCCTAGTCCCTGGCTACTGTGAATGATGCTGAAACACGCAGTCCTGGTGGCATCTCTTGTTCATGCAGGAGAGTTTCTCTATGGCCGTCATTTTCTAAATCAGGATAAATCAGCCTATGAGCTGCATGTGCCTGGTGGCAAGGGTTCAGTTTCAAAAATTACAGGGGCTCTCTGCACCCTCTGGAGGCCACAAAGGTCTTAGAGACCTCTACTGTCCAGGATGTAGGGATGCCCCTCTTCTCTGCTGTGGTTATTAGTGTCGGGCCTGCAGGGTCCCAGGAAGGCAGGTGGTCTCTTTCTTCTTGGCCAAGTGAGGTCACAGCAGTCTGTGCCCCACTGGGAGCCTCTGCCCCAGGCCGAGTCTCCCCACATATGCCTCTCGGCAATTCGCTGAGGGCCTCTGCCTCCACCCAAAGGTCCTGTGAAGATTCCTGGAGGAATGCCCTCTATTCCCAGAACCTGCCAAGCGGCCTTGGCCCCGGCTTGGGGAAGATGCTGCCTCTCCCTGGGAAAGTGACTCGCTCTTTTCCCGTTGGGGTCAGCCCCGCATTGTCCCTGGTCCCCTGGGAGCAGGTGTGGGGGAAGGAGATGCTGATGTCAGCCACGTGGCTCCCATTCACTCCCCTTACAGGTCTGGCATTCCTGAGGCTGTGGCCCCTCTGAGCGGGAAAGGCCTGTGCTGGATGGGCTGACGGATGTGCCCCCTGCTAAGGGGACCAAGTGGGCTATTTCCGCAAAGGCCCAGATGCAAGTTTCCAAACCTTGCAGCCACGCCCCAGAGAGCACATTGGAGGGCAACCCTGCGCCCTCTTGGGAGAAGCCAGAGGAGCAACCTGGGCAGGTCTGGGGGGGGATCTGCTTGTATCTGAGCGGCAGGTCACTCATTCATTCGCCCGGGTGGGCAGTGAACATCCATGCCAACATCGTGCCACGCTCTAGCCTGGGCTCCGTGGGCAAAGGGATAAATCAAGCAGACTGTCTTTCAGAGAGCTCGCAGTCTAATGGGGAGACAGATATGAATACCATCACCTAGCACTGTGCTCGCGGCCACAACAGAAGAGAGCAAAGGCGCTTTGTATTTACTCACATATAACTCATTTCGTACCTGCTAGGTGCTAGGTACTGCTCTGTGTGTTGGAACTGTGAGATCATGACCTGAGCTGAAGTCAGCCACCAACTGAGCTGCCCCAGCGCCCCTAGAAATTCTAAGTAAATTCTTAAGATGACCTCTACACCCACTGAATCAGAAGCACTGGGGTTAGGGCCTGGAAAGCTCTGTCTTCCAGAACCTTCCAGAAGATTCTGGCGTATTCTAAGATTTGGGAACCCCTGTGCTGGCCTCTGGGCTGCTGGAGGGCAAGAATCCTACTTCTCTCTCCCCCTAGGACCCAGCCCCCTGCCTGGTCTTTCGGGGACACCAGCAGATCCTTGTTGGGTGGAAGGTGGGTGAATGAATGAATGGATGAGAGGCATTCATCTCTGTCTGAAGCTGTCCCTTTCTGTCCTTCCTGCTGTTCCTGCTCCTGCTGGGATTCGGGCACTTCCCAGGCCAGTGCCAGGGGCTGCAGGTGTGCCAGGTGGCTGCGGATGGGACCTACTTCAGAGACCTGTGCCCCACCCAGGGCAGCTACCTGTGGGTGCAGTACCAGTGCCGGGAAGGTGAGTTGCCAGCTTGCCTGGACGTGGACTTCCCTGATTTCCACACCATGTCCAGCCCCACTGGGAGCAGAGGCAGCGGACACCCCAGCTGCTGATCTGTATACTAAGACTTCCCCACTCACCACATGCCCTGCAGCCTTGCCTCCACACCTGGCTTAGCCTCTTGGGGTAAAGGGTTTGAGGCTCCTGCTGCAGAAATGAGCCGTTAAGCCAGACATTAATTTCCTGGAGTGACCCAACAAACACATCAGGCAAGACCAACTCTGCTTGACCGAACAAAGTCAAAAGATGTCTCACTCCCACACCCCATACCCACCTGGACCACCGCCCTGCCTGTGAGCTGCATTTTAGATTACGCGTGGGCTTTTAAAAACTTGAAAGCTATAAAAATAGCCTGTATAACCGCAGTTTATAAAAGTTTTATAAATCAAGAAAGAATTCCTCCCTTCAATTCTCCAGTCCTGCTCCTCATAAGGAAACCACTGTTAACTGTTTAGCATAAGTCCTTTCCTGCTCTTTATTTTTTTATGTATGTTTATTTGTTTATTTGTTTATTTATGAGAGCGAGAGAATGAGTGGGTAAGGGGAGAGAGTCCCAAGCAGGCTCCGAGCTGTCAGCACAGAGCTAAACACGGGGCTTCATCTCATGAACCGTGAGATCATGACCTGAGCCGAGAGAAGAGTTGGACCTAAAGTGACTGAGCCACCCAGGGGCCCTTCGTCCCTGCTTTTTAAACTGTTTTCAGACACAGCTGTGTATGAGTGCATACACATAAATTATAATCATGTTAAATATATTAGTTTACAACTCAATTTTTTTTTACTTAATAATATATTCTGGACCTCTCGCCAAGTCACTACCTATTCTTTTAATGGCTGCATAGTGTCCCATCATAAGATAATGTTAAAATTTATGAACCAGTCCCCTGTTGATGGACACTTAGGCTGCTTCTGATTTTCTGTTGTTAGGTATCACTTTGCACTCAGTCTTGTGCATGTATCATAACATGTGCCGGACTCTGTTTAGAGGAGAGGTCCCTAGTACAGGGAATGCTGGGTCACAGGGTATGTGCACTTTAAATGTTCACGGAAATTGCCAAATTACACTCCAAAGTGGCCGCACTGATTTGCACGCCTCCCAAGAGTGTATGAGAGCGCTGCTTTCCCGAGGCCACGTTCTGCCACCGTCCAGGGCATCAGTCACAACACGCCTTCCACGGAGAACATGAGCGACAGCGCAGGGAGCTCTGGAGGGAAGGAGCGAGTCAGGGGATGTTGGGGTCCCCAGGGGCACCCAGGACAGCAGGGTCTGTGGGTGTAGACGAAGGGGGACTACTGCACAGGGAAGAGGACACGTTTTACTAGCGCCATAGTGTCCCGGACACGCCTGGGTGGCGTAAGAGGGAGTGGGATGTCTTCATTCCATTTTCTGGGAAGAAGAGGCCAGTGTTTTGGCAGCGCTTTCCATTTGTTGGCTTTGCTAATGGACAGAGGGTGCCCTTTGGAGACGTGCCAATCGCAGTGTGGCTGTCCCTGGGCAAATGCGTCGCTTAGGCCAGAGGGTGTATTGGGTCGGGTGACCCTGGACCAAATTGTCTGCACCGATTTCGATTTCAGATATCCTGCCCCCTGTGAGCCGGTATGCTCCCGTCAGGGTTCCTGACTTGGAAAGGGAGAGACTCTACCAGCAGTCCCCCGCCCCCCGCCCCCCGCCGTGGTCCCCAGAAGGGCCTTGCTGCTGCCTGATTTTCCTCAGGCGGCTGTGAATCAGGACCACGAAGACTTCCCGACTTGTTCAGAAACAGTCCTCTTCATGGGCATTCAGCTTCTTCTCTCGTCTCCTTCCCCATCTGTGCTCAGAAACTGAAAGATACTGCGGCACAAATTAGCCTGGGGCTGTGTGAAGCCCCCAGACTCTATGCCCCTGCCCCCTCCATGTCAGTCTGGAAAGCTCAGGTTTGTAAATTGTGATGTGCACTCAAAGCCTTACAATGAATCCTTGGCCATCTTAGCCAGGTAGATCTTCCTAAAGGTGCTTTGCCTTTTTGTCTTTTTAAACATGATGAAATATATTTAGAAAATCAATAGAGTCTGGTTAAATAGAGTACACTGTGCAGCTATTAAAAACAACAAGGCAGCTCTGAGTTCATACAGAACCATCTTCAAGATACACTAGGTGAAAAAAAAAAAAAAAGGAAGCTGCCAAACAGGGAACATGGCGCGCAGAACAGAAAAGTATGTGTGTGCTTGGAATGAGTAGGTATCCCTGGAAGGTGACCCTGGATACTGGTGACAGTGAGTGCCTCTGGGGACACTGGAGCATGACAGGGGAGGGAGGCTTTCTTCTCACTCTATACCCTTTACACATTTCAAATTCTGTACCTTGGTCATGTATTACCTGTGAATGAAAGATAAATTCAAAAGAACTTTAAAAAGTAAAAATAGGGGCACCTGGATGGCTCAGTCATTTAAGCATCAGACTTCGGCCCCACTCATGATCTCAGGGTTTGTGGGTTCAAGCCCCATGTTAGGCTCTGTACTGACAGTTCAGAGCCTGGAGTCTACTTCAGCTTCTGTGTCTCCCTCTCTCTCTCTGCCCCTCCCCTGCCTCTATCTCTGTCTCTCTTTCTCAAAAATAAACAAACATTAAAAAAATAAAAATAAAATTTAAAAAGCTTTAAAATCCCCACCTAAAGATAAAGGACAGGTGAATAGAAGAGAAGCAAGCAATTTTGCTTTGTGATGCCACACATCACACAGCATTTTCTGTTTTGATCTGCAGGCCTGCAGCTGATGGTATCCAATGAGAGTTTCATCTTCGACAATGTCACCATCTCCCTGACATGGCTCCTCTCTCCCTACGTCGGAAACCTTTCATGTATAATTAGTACAGGAGATGGCCACACTTTTGATCCCTACTACCCTCCCAGGTAAGAGGAATCTCTGAGCCTTGAGTCAGGATGTATTAGTCAGCTTCTGCTATGTAACAAAATATCCCAAAACTTAGTAGCTTAGGATATTTCTTATTCCTTGTGGCTCTTTCATTCAGCTAGGTGGCTTTGCTTATCTGGACCAGCCCAGTTGGGGGCGGATGGCCTCAGAAGTCCTCACTTATATGTCTGATGGTTAGCTGAATGTTGGCGAGGGGCATGTATTGCTTATCACCCAAGAGGCTAGCCTAGCCTCACTGGCATGGCGGCAGAAGTTTCCAGCAGCAAGTGAGAACAAGGCCTACTGTGCAAGCTTTTTTCAAATCTCTACTTGTATCACATTTTCTAATGTCTCATTGGCTAAAGCAAGTTCTGTGGCCACGCCCAGGCTCAAGAGGTGGAGATACAGACTCTACCTGATGGAAGGAATGGCAGAGACACAGTACAGAGGGGCATACTCACAGGCATGGGAGGAGATGGCGGTACGGAGGCCACGTGGACAGTCATGAAGAGCTGGGTCCTTATGGCTTGGCTCTGTGTAGAATCTCTCCAGGGTCACTGTCCAAGGAGTTGGTAATGAGGTGAAAAAGCAGCTCCCCTGGATATGGGAAGGTTTTCTGGTGGCAAGAATAATAAACAAGAAAAGGAGCACTATTAATAACAGCCCAACCAAGCAGCTTCCACATATAATCTCATTTAATCCACATGACAAACCCTAGAGGCTAGAGCTGTGCCGGCCACCAGAAGAGCCACTCGCCACACAAACAACTGGGCACTAGAGATGCGGCAGGTCTTAGTTAAGATACGCTGTTAGTGTAAAATACATTTGGGATTTTAAAGATTTAGGCCCCCCCAACCTCTCCTAAAAAAATGTAAAGTATCTCACTAATTTTTAAATATTGATGACATGTTGAAATGAATGTATTTTGGATATAGTGGGTTAAAGAAAATACATTATAAAAATTAATTTTACCTATTCTTACTTTTTCAATGTGGCTATTAGAACATACAGACAGGTGGCCCACACTGTATTTCTACCGGACAGTGTTGAGCTACTAATTATTATTTTGTTTTTGTGGACGAAACGGCTGAGGCCAGAGAGGTATCGCGGCCGTGCCCAGGACACTCAGCTTGTGAGTGGCAACACAGAGACGCAAGCCAGGCCTGTGTGGCACCAGGGCTGAGGCTCTCAGGCCCCTGGTGGGTTACACAGCCTGAAGGCACTGGACTCTGCAGCCTCTAGGCGAGCAGACCCCCCCCCCCCCGCCCCAGCCTCATGGCAGCTGAACTCAATTCATAACATCTCAAAGTCCTACCTGGGTCTTGGGTAAGCTCTGTTCTGCTCTGCTGGGCGCCCCCAGAATGATCCAGAGCTTCCAGATCTGCATTGGATTGGGGGCTTCGTATAGGGGTGGTCAGTTCAACATGAATCCCCAGGGAAATCACGGAGGCTCGTAAGCCCCTTTCCTAACCCTGAACATCTGCAGTTCTCCCCTGTGGGGAGCGAGAGGCTCTGAACCCAGCCCCGGACATGCTCGGCACTGCTGGCAGGCCTGGCTGGGGCGGGCAAGAGGGGCCAGCCCTGTCCACGGCCCGGGTCTGCCCCACTGAGTGCAGGTGTCCGACTCAACAGCCCTCTGGGGCCTCAGGCCTTGTGCTGTGTGCCCAGAAGCTCAGGTTCTGATCCCCGCTGCTGCTAACACGTGTGAGGCAATTTCTGGTCTCGGGTTTCCGTCCCCTTCCCATCGCGTTGGTGTTGGCGGCTGCCTTGTTTTGTGGAGTAAAATGAGAAATTACACATGAAGATGCTTTGGGGGGAAAATGTTTAAGTGATACAGATACCCACACCCACGGGCTGTTGCGCAGGTTTCTTCCTGCGTGTGACCACAGCAAGGGAAAAACAGCAGATGCTAAGCTACACAATCGTCTGGCCCTCACACGTCACACAATTGGCATTTGGCATTCGTCAAAATCAACTGTGTGTAGCCAAGACCGTTAGTTACACAAAGGCATCCCAGTCAAACAAACAGTAGCTAAAAACTGGAGCAAACGGGGCAGAATGCGGATTAATCCACCCTGGATGGAGAGGCCAAGGGTGTCTGCCATATTGCTCCCTGGATTCTCTGGGATTCATTTCTGTGATAATCTAAGAGAAACAATAATCAGTGTTTTACATCTGCAACCCCTCTGGGCATTAGCTGTGATTTTTTTTTCTTTGCCAGAAGAAATAGATGGTGGCATCCTCTGGCATCCCTCCCTCTCTCAAATAATCCAACTTCACCCACCTTAAAGGCTTGCTGGGCCTTGAAAATACTCACCCACCCTCTTCTATCATTTTTATTAACTTTGGGAGACCTATTTTTGATGCTTTCTTATCAGCAATAGCAGCCTCAGCACTCAACCTAGAATATGAAAAATGGCATGAATTTTAAGTACACAGAAGTCACATACCTTGTGTGAACGTCACTGTGCTTTTCTTTTATGCGTCTGCATGGAATCCTATTTTTGTTTAAGTCCTTGTTAAGCTACGACCCCAATAGGCAATTCATCTCCACTGTAGACAGACAACATGAGCTGATGGGGGAGACTCCGATCTGAAATAGAAACAGCATAATAAAGTCAAAGGATTTCTCCTTTAGATTCTTCGTACCGTGCACTCCCAATGCCTTGTGTTCATTTGAAGCTCAAGCTGTTTTGCTTTACTGTTTGTTGTGGGAAACTTTCTACGTTTCTGCAATGTATTAGGTGCCTTATAGAACAATGTGCTAAGGTGAAATTTGTCCTTATCCAGCACTGGGTGCCTCAGTGCCACCTACCGACAGGCCCAGGAATTGCTGTCATTTTGGGGTCTATTCAGAGCTGCCTCTACACACAGCTGAATCTGGAGAGGGGGGCTTCCCTGGAAATTGGTAATTTGTAAGACAGCACAAACTTTAGAAGGACCTAGATGTGCACAGGGTATTGGGAGGCTCAGAGGAATTATGTAGAAGGTTAAGGTCATAAAGAACTGAAGGCTTTCGGAGGAACCAGGCAGGAGCTGTGAAGGTGGGGAAAGAAGTCAGGGATGTGAAGGGGCATGGCTTCCTCAGGCAACTGCAAGCACATCTTTACACCAGGAGTGCAAGGGTATGTGGGGAAAACAAAAGACAATGCTGGAAAACTCAGAAGGGGTCTGCCGATGAAGAGGCTCGAGGCCCGCCAGTTTGGAGAAATTGTTTTTAGAAGAATATGTAGGTTGGGTACCAGGTAACTGATTTGGGGTACAGCAGGATTCCCGGGGTTGAGGGAGGCTCCAGGATAGAGCAGGGGCAGAAGATGGACTGGGGTGCGTCCCCATGCAGAACTCTAGAGCTGGGACTTGACCTGACTGAGGCAAGAGTGGAATTTCTGTGCTCTGGCATTGAGCAGTCATCGGATGCTGGATGGCATCTTGGGGGAGGCTGCTCCCGTTGGCCAAGGGGAATTCCTGGAGATGGATTCAGCTGCAAGCCCTTGGCCACTAACACACCAGAGGACTAGGAGAGGCAGACCTCAGTCTCGCAGAGCAGAATCTGGGTGATTCCCATCCACTGCAGAGGTTATTTAAGAATCTTTAGGCCACCCGGCTACATGACCTGTGATTGTTAATACTGTTGAAAGAGTTACTAATAGTTACTGGGTAATTTTAAGGGCTAAGTGGGATTACAAAGAAGAGAATAATTGGCACAGAGTTGATTCTTAAAAATGGGTAACTGTTGCCATTATATTAATATTATAGAGGTATACACTTCTTGTATATTTAAGATGCTATGGCATAAATCCCATCCTATTATACACACACACACACACACACACAGAAAACCCCACAATATTTGAGGCTATCACATGCCAGGTACTTACTCAGCCATGGTCTCATTTAAGCCTCCCAACAACCCATCCAGGAATGACTCCCACCACGTTGTATGGACAAGGACACTGAGACTCAGGGTGGTTGACTTAGGTTACGTAGGTGACCAATGGAACCCTGCAGACCTTACTTCCGGCTTCCTACCCGTCCATTCCACCACGCTGCCCAATTTGGTCAGGTGGCTTTATCCACCAAGCTGGCTAGCAACTTGTGAGTGACATTAACAATTGGACATTATGAGCAAAGATAAAAGAAATGTGAGCTGTCTTCTCCATTTTCTTTCTTTTTAAAGAAAAGCCACATCCAATTAATGTGCGCTATCAAAGCAGCATGTACAAATCAGTGAGTGGCAGGGTCTTAGACTAATTTTTAAACTTTTTACTGAGGCATAAGATACAAAATACTGCACAAAGAAGATACAGCTCAGTTAGTTTCTACACAGTGAACACACCCAGATCAAGAAACAAAATGTGATGATCCTCCCAGGAATCCTCCCTGGGCCCCCAAGGCTACCAATTTCTACCACTGTTGATCAGTGCAACCTGTTTGAATCTACTATAAATGGAATCATGAAGTGTATTCTCTTTTGTGTCTGACTTCTGCTCAATAGTACAATTTTTGATATTTACCCATATTGTTGGGTATAATTGTGATTTTTTTTCTCATTCCTGTAGAACATTCCATCAGATGGCTATTCCTCACTTTACCAATCCCTTTCTAGTGCGGGTAGGACTTGGGTGGGTTCCCATCTGAACTATTATAAACTGTGCAGCTGTGAACATCTGAGCGCATGTCTTTGGTGCACCGTGTACACATTTCAGTTGGGTCTGCACCCAGGAGTAGAATTGCTGGTTCATAGGATCATCACAAAATGTTAAGTTGTTGCGCCCGTCGCTTTGTACTGTGAGCAGATCTTCCCTTTGTTGGCAGCAGTTTCTAAAAGCACTTTGCTGTCTTCTCCCTCCAGTGAGATCACTGGGAGACAACTCAGGAAAAGTCCGTTTCTCTGCCTCTTAGTCCTGAGCACTTTCAGTTGGCACCAAAGCTCAAGGAATGAAATGAATCGCTTCTTCCAGGCAGATCTCTGAAAAACAGCCCAGATTTTGCTATTCAAAACCATCCTTCCTGTTTCTCTAAAGAGTTAGGGTTTTCTTGTTCTGAAGTCCACATAGCCTGATATTTGGAGAGCTTACTCCAGCATTCTTTTGATTAGCATTTGCTCATGGAACCTCTATACTTTTTCCTTTAATTTATCAATGTCATTATATGTATTTAAAAATTTTTTTAACTTTATTTATTTATTTATTTATTTATTTTGAGAGAGAGAGTGAGGGTGACAGCATGAGCAGGGGAGGGGCAGATAGAGAGAGAGGGAGAGGGAGAATCCCAAGAAGGCTTGTGCTGTCAGCACAGGGCCTGATATGTGGCTCAATCCCATGAACTGTAAGATCATGACCTGAGCAGGAATCAAGAGTCAGCTGCTTAACTGACTGAGCCACTCGGGCACCCTGAAAACCCCTTTCAACAGTTATATACACTTAAAGAATGTAAGAGGACAAAAATAGTCTATGCATTTACCAAAATATTTACCATTACTTGTGCACTCCCGTCATCCTTGAAATTCAAAGTTTCCCTCTGGTATCATTTTTCTGCTGGAAAAGCTCCCTTAAACATTTGTTTTATAGTAGTTTTTTGGGAACAAATTCTCGTAGAGGATTTCTTTATTCCTGAGAATGTCTTTGTTTTGCTTCACTTCCTGGAGGACATTTTTGCTAGATATAGAATAAGGCGTTGACAATTCTTCTCTTTCAACACTTAAAGATGTCGCCACTCTCTTCTGACTGCCATGGTGTTGAGGAGAAATCTACAGTCACTCACATCGCTGTTTTCTTTACCTGTAATGTGTCATTTTTCAGGCTTATTTTGATTTTTCTTTATCTTTGATTTTCAGAAGTTTACTGCTACACTGATTACTATATGTGTGGGCATGGTTTTAACTTTTCTCCTTTTGTAAGAGGATCCATGGGCTTCCTGAATCTTTACATGTATGTATTTTGCCAAACTGGGTAAGTTTTCACTCTCTACATCTTCTGTAGATTTTCTATGCTGATCTATCTCTTCTCCCTGGTACCTCCATGACACAGCTGCTTTCTCTTTTGATGCTGTCGCACAGATTGGTGATGCTCTATTCATGTTTAAAAATTTAATGTTTTATTAATATGTCAATTTATTTAATCTCTTCTTCAACTTGGATACTTTCTCTTGCTCTTTTTTCAAGTTCACTGGCTTTTTCCTTTGTCATCACTATTCTACTATTGCAAGCATCCAGTGAATTCTTTATTTCAGATAGTTTATTTCCAAAATCTCCATTTAAAAAAAAATAATTTGTTTCTCTGCTTAGTGTTTGGCTTTCCATTCATTTGAAGAAGGTTTACTTTTATGTCACGGAACATGGCTGAAATAGGTGATTTCAAGTCTGTCTGATAATTCCAACCCCTGAGTCATCCTAAAGCTGACATCTATTATGTTTTCCCTTGAGATTGGGTCAAATTGTCCTCATTCTTTGTATATCATCAAGCAATTTTGGATTATATGCTGGACATTTTGATAGGAGGTTCTGAGACTCCGGATCCTGTTAAAATCCTTTGGAAAATAATTTTTGTTTTGTTTTAAAAGCACCCTCCCTGGTTAGGTTCAGACCACACTTTATGACTTGCCTTCTGTGAGTGGTGGTTCCCATGTCAGAAGCCATTTCCGAACCTGTTTGGGTCGGCCCCACTCATGGACCACCCAGGTTGGCTTAATGTTGACGTTCGATTCCAACCACATGCATGATGTGGGTGTGCTCATACTTTGTGCTGGGTCGTTCCTGGAAGTGGAGGCTCCTCTTCTGCAGATCTCTCCCTCTCAGGGTCTCCCCCACTGTCTCCAGCTCCCACACATCTCTCTTCATGGTTCCTCTAGATAGAAAGGTGGATTTTCTCTTGGGAATTAGGTGTCTGCATCACCCTACGTAGTCAATGCAGCTCCAAGAGGGAGGGCAGCATGGGGCAGGGCCCAAGAGAGAACACAAGAGAAATGACACAAAGCAAAACCAGGTATTTTTTTCTGTGCTCTTGAGCTCACTGGGTCTCTTTTCCTGGTTCTCTTGGCTAAACAGAGGGGATTTCTCTCGGAGTTTTTGTTTTCTTCATTCATTGTGCAGTTTTATGACTCAGGCTACCCCAGGACCAAAGCCAAATAATAAAGGGTATTAAAAAAGAAAAAAGACACAAAACAGGAAGATCCCATCTTTATGGATAATTCTTAAAGTTTAAACTTTCCTCCCCAATCTTGTCTGCTGTTGTAAACTTTTCAGAGAGTCCTCAGAAAGTTTTCTGAGTTCTCCATAGCTTTTAAGTTGTAATCAAAGGAAGAGGTAGCAGTGGGTTTACTCACCTTGGCCAGCACCAAAAATCTGGCTTCTGCTTTCCCAAGCTTTCTCACAAATATGCTCCTTTGTCAAATATTCCTCAGCATGCACTCTCTGCTAGGTGCTGTGTTAGGTGCAGGTTTATAATGGAGATCTAGGCAGACACTGTCTGTGCTGCTGACCTAGCGGGGAGGAAGGACAGTGACGGAGAAGCACACAAGGAATGAGTATCACCCAGGAGCAGCAGCGAAGCATTGCCTTGATAGGGAACCTAAGGAGGGCTGCCCTGAGGAGGTGATGTTTAACTTAAGCACCAAAGGAGCAGCATGAGTGTGAGCAGAGAGATGAGGCAAGAGCCTTCCCAGCAGAGAACAGCACACCTGGCGGCCGTGAGGCAGCCAGGAGGTGGCCCATTCCAGGAACTGAAAAGAGGTCTGAGTGGACATACAGCTGGAGGGGTGTGGCAGGAAATGGGGGTGAGACCAGGAAGGAGGTCGTGTGGGTCTATACAGGCCATGTTAGAAATTCTCAGTTAGTTCCCTCTGGAAAATGAGAAGCTAAACATCCTTCATCCTGATACATTTGGAATATGATCCCGTTTTACAGATGGGGAAAATATAGCTCAGAAAGGTAGACTGGGGCATAGTATCCTGCAGATGATTTATGTGAGCCACAGAGGGAATAAATAGCAGAAAAAGGACTTGTAACCAAATATTCAACTCCCTGATTGGCCACTGCTATTTCTTCCACTCCCACCTGCTCTAGACATCTCAACGTTACCTTTGTGACCAAGAGCTTTCGCATGTAGCATCTCTTTCTTCATCTGTTTATCTCTGCAGGGCGGGAGAGGTGTGAGGTGGGTGAGTGCACATGTGTGTGCACACATGTGTGTGAATGCATGTATTTGTGGGTCCCCAACATTGCTAACACTCCTGTTGCTGGCAGCTTATCCAGCAGTGTGACCCACCAGTTCACAGCCCCTGGGGAGTTTACTGTGCTTGCTGAGTGCACAACCAGTGAGTGGCACGTGATGGCTCAGACACACGTGACGATCCGGGACAAGACGGAAAGGCTCCGTGTAACTGGGTGCTCCAGTGTGTCCATGTTGGGAGCCAGCCCTCTCTGCTGCACGGTCTTC
Source organism: Suricata suricatta (assembly GCF_006229205.1). Classification (NCBI taxonomy): domain Eukaryota; kingdom Metazoa; phylum Chordata; class Mammalia; order Carnivora; family Herpestidae; genus Suricata; species Suricata suricatta. The sequence continues at coordinate 6,508,844 of NC_043715.1, forward strand.
GGGGAGCCTCTGTGGATTCAGGTGGTACTCGATGGAGGTGAGTCTACAGAAATGGTCAAGGTCAAAGCAACCTTGATTTTCCCCAGATCTATCCATCCAACTCCCAGGCTTTAATAACTACTAACAGCACTCATGCATCTAGTTAGCTTTTTAGCTATTCAATTTATTTAGCACCTAGTGCATGCCCAGAACTGGCCTGAGTGCTTTACACGTGCTAGCCCACCCAGGATGTACTTTTATTCCCTCCATTTTACGGATGAAGAAATGGAGGGAACGTTCATAAATTGGCCTGAAGTCACAAGGCTGGTAAGCTAAGTGAAGCTCTCTGCCTTCCGGACGCCCTTCTTTACCACGCTCCCATCAGAACAGAATTTCCAGGGGTGCCTGGGTGGCTCAGTGGTTAAGCTTCCGGCTTCAGCTCAGGTCATGATCTCATGGTTCGGGGGCTCGAGCCCCGCGTTGGGCTCTGTGCTGACAGCTAACCCAGAGCCTGGAGCCTGCTTCGGATTCTGTGTCTCCCCTCTCTCTCTGACCCTCCCCTGCTCGCACTGTCTCTCTTTGTCTCTCAAAAATAAATAAAAGACATTTAAAAAAATTTAAAAAAGAAAAAAACCCCCAGAATTTCCAAGTCACTTCTTGTTGGTGAACTTGAATAGGACTGGGCCTGAGCCCACCGCAAGGGCGGCCAGCATTGACCAGCTCGGCACAAAGATGCTGTCCCCCAGTCAGGACGGATGTGGAGCCACACACGATGTGACGGCCACACAGCTGTTATGGCTGGTGTCCCTTCTGATTGGTCAGTTTCTTCTCTGATTGGTCACGGAGGCCATTCTAATTGGTTATGTCCATTCTGATTAGTCAAAGTGTCCTTTCTCATTGGTCACAGCATCTATTCTGATTGGTCACAGTGTTCATTCTGATTTATCAGAACATCCATCCTATTTGGCCGGGACCCATGTAGTTTCAGTTGTTAAACATTCCGAATGTCCTCCCTTTTCTCAGTAGAGACCCTACCAACTCAGACCCATCCGCATCTGAGGCACCATCTTTCTTCCAGGCACAGGTCCGGTTTGAGATCCGGAGAGAAGCCTGCTGGGGTAAACTGCGTGGCACAGAGCTACAGAGGTGAGGACGTGGCTCAGTCCGACCTCGCAGCTCCTGGAGCCTCACCCAGCAGAGATAGAACGGGGGCTTAAACACACGGTCCTTTAATGGGGGCTTAAACGCACGGTCCTTTAACACAGTCCTCGGTGTGCTTGGTGCCCAAAGATGGCTGTGATGTGCACCAGGGAAACCTAAAGTAATCCTTCATTTGTATTTTTATTCTACAAATTGTAAGAGTTGCCATGGGAAAGCAACTGAGCGGCCACTTTGCTGTGGAGAGCTGCGAACACTGACAACCCCCACTTGCAAATCTGGGATGACCCGAGCCTTTTGAAAAGCACCAGCGGCCATTTTATTGCAGGCCAGATAACAGATCCAGGTGCCACCAGGACTGACGACCCCCACTCTCAATCTGGACTGTCTCAAACTGTAATGCCTCACCATGGAATTCCAGCATCCCCCTCCCCACCGAAGCGAACAGCCAATTGAATCCTGCCACCGTCCAAAGAAGACCCTACGTGGCTATCAGCCCACCTGAGCTCAAACCCGGAACTCCTGCACCCATAAAAGACCTTGCTCTCCCATATCAGGCGCGACTTCCCTGACTCCCCGCTCCAGAGTCACGGAACCTCGTCCGGGAACTGCAGATCCCAATAAAGGCCTTCTTGGCTCCATAACGTGGTCTCTTTGTCCTCCCATATCTGCCTCCATCTATTAAACCTTACACAAATATAATTGCGTACTGTTTGCCAAGTGTAGGGGGAGGGAGCTGTAAACATGAGAGTCAGAGAGCACCATCATCATCGTCTTTATGATCATCATTAGCATCGTCTTCACTCAAACAAGAAATGCCCTAGCGTGGTTTCTGGTGGGGGAAAAAATCCTAATTTGGTGGTTTAAATCAGATTTTGAGAGTCAACTACAGCATTTAGCCTCCAGTTGGGACAGCCAGCCCCGGGCTGTAAGGGAGCCCATCTCAAGGTGAACAGGCTGAGAGTTGTGTGGAGCAGGGTTTCCGGTCTGCCGTGAAGGTGCAAGGAAATGGCTTCACCGGCTCCAGCTTAGAACAAGGCTGGAGGCTGATTCTCATGCATGACAATCAGCCACGCCTTGGAGAGGCTCCCTTTTCAGCCTTCCACCCTCCAGGGACAAACCTGTCAACAAAATGTTCCATATTTTCATTACAAACCTTTAAGTTTATGGGTAACACATGCAGAATATGCAGATGTGCAGAGAGGACCCAAAAAGAAACATCACTCTTGAACCCTGTACTGGGAGATCACCGCTGTTAATACTTGCGGGTGGGCCTTAGACTTCCATGTGTCTTTACCGCTATACTGTCTCCATGTCTATATCCAGAATCCGACCTCGGAGCTGGAGTCTCAACTATTTGAGCAGTCTACCGCCTGGCTGTTGCCAACACTCCTAAATATTTCTTACCCCCCATAGGAAGAGGGGTGACTTACACTGCGTTGTTGGGGAACACAACCCTGGCTGAGTTCACCACACCAAGCGGCCTGCTACCCTACAACCTGACCCTGGACAGAGCAGCCCAGCAGAGGATGGGCCCGGGGACCCACCACCTGGAGATCCGCGCCACCAGCACCAGCACCTCCGCTCCCTCCAGGAACATCACAGTCCACCTCGTGGAGCCTCTGTCTGGGCTCCGGGCCTCCTGGGGTTCTGACCACTTGGAGCTTGGCCAAGACCTACTCGTCAACGTCTCCGTGGCTCATGGCACACCAGAGAGGCTGACCTTTGAGGTGGCAGGACTCAATGCAACCTTCTCCCATGAAGAAGAGAGCCTCAAGGGACCGTTTGGGATTTACTCTGTGGCAGTTCCTCTTGAAGGTACTTGGGATGGGTGGGTCCCCTCCCAAATCTCCCTCCTCTTCCTTTCCCGACTCAGTGTCCAGGGTCCTGCCAGCCTATGTCTGTGTGTCCTGGACACAAACGTGGTTCACAGTATCCAGCCTGGGGCACAAAATAAGAAGAGACAGCTGATCTGCCCGCAGAGCTTAGAGTCACAGGGGTTCTCTCAACTGTGGCACTTCTGACATTTGGGGCTGGATTGTTTTTTGTTATGGGGGCTGTCCTGCACCCTCTAGGGTGTTTAATGGCATCCCTGGCCTCTACCCACTAGATATCAGTAGCACCGGCCTCCTAAGTACAGCCAGAAATGCCTCCAGACATTGCCAACTGTCCCCGGGTAGCACAATCTCCCCTGCTGAGAACCGCTGGGGGAGAGCTGGAGGATTCCAGTTTTTCCATCATTTCTAGAGGAGAGTGTGGTTCTGGAGAAGCTGCAGTCCATGCCCTTCAGGGAGAGAGAGGTAAAAAGGGTGGGAGAGGGAAGGACAAGAGAGGAAGTGTCACAATGCTGGCTGGAATAGAGAGAGGGTGACAGATGGGCTGGCACCACCAAGGGAGGAGACTAGAGCAGACATTTGCATTTGATCCAGAAAGAACGGAGAGTCCTTCGGGCAATGTGGGGAAGTCAGCGGCCAGGGATGTGATGAGGGTCACAGAGTCCCCAGCCCACCCAGAACCCTGCCCACCTTCCCTTGGATCTCAGAAGTATGTAAAAGAGGCCGTAACACTGTGCTGGTGGGGGGCCACTGTGCCCTCAAGCAGCAGATTTAGTAAACGAGACAGCAGGGTAAATGACTTGAGAAGAAAATATTGCACCTGTGCCAGGTATCAAAGGTCCAGCTTGGAACAGGAAGAATCCAGAATGAAATGAAATCACAGTGGAAAACACACACAATATCTAGCCTATAATTCAAATGCAAATTAATTTGTCTTCTACAAAAGTCACTTGGCAGGGGATAATAGATAACATCTCTACACGCCCTGTGAAGTTCTGGTTCATTCTTAGATGATAAGCGGGCTTCTCCCCACAAAAAACGCAGATGTGGACGACTCCAGAGATGAAGGAAAGGGCACCAGGGAGGGCAGGAAGGCCCCCACTTAGCAGCGCCAGCCTGGTCCTGGCTGGCCTTGCTCCCGGGCCTCAGCGGTTGTTTGCAGCTGCCTCTCGCAGCAGTTTCTGTGGGCTTTTGAGGCCCTTGCTGTGTCCCTGGGTGGTGGACGGGGGGTGGTAGGGAGGGCAGGACAAACATCTGGTCCTCAGAAAATTCTCGCCTTTTCTTTGGCCGGCTACCAGTAGTTTTCCAAATGCAAGATTACAGCCCTTTCCTCCCTCCCAACCTCCCTCTCACTCCACTCCCTGTCACAGACCACCCTTCAAGGGTATGAGAAAGGAACCTATCCACGGGGGTCCCCGATCTGAAAGAGCACATACCCACCTTTCCCAGGATCCCCTCTGATGAGCTCCTCTCTAGGCTCGAGAAAGGAAGGTAGCACCCACACCACCTTCCCCACGGGACAGGAGGGGGTGGGATACACACATACCTCGCTCTCACAAGTCCTTCTCTCCCCTCTCCGCCCCTCCATCTTTTTAAATTACCGTCATGTCCATTCTTCTGCTGGGATTTCCTGTCTAATGAGCACGACTTGCCCTTTGAACTTTAGCTTTAGCCTTGCCATGAACCATGATCAATGCAGTGACTCCCTACCCCATGTCCACGGTGCCCCCATGCCAACTGTTGCCACGGTTTGGCACTTGGTCTCCTGCAAGTGTACTAGACTAAAAGGACGTTGAAGTCAAAGACCACGTTTCATTCACCTCTCTGTCCCCAGAGCCTTGCACCATGCCTGGTATACAACAGGGGTCCATTAAATGCTCAGGGGATGAAAGATTCAAATGCTGCTGTCAGCGGGCCAGGAAGCAGAAGCTTGGGAGAGCTGTCTCAACACAAGTGAAACGATTTATTGCAACACCCATGATTCTCCACCCTTTGCATTGCAGGTACCTTTCTGGTCACGGTGATGGTGAGGAATGCCTTCTCAAACTTGAGTCTGGAAGTTGGAAACATCACTGTTTCAGGCAAGGAATTTCTGTAAGGGGCTATAAAACTCGTGACCAAAGTCTGGGTCATTGCACGTGCTTGGGATCCAAGGACGGACTCTTCAAAGCAGAGCTCTGAACACTTAACTTGCTCTGTAGATTTTAAGAATTCTCTACTTACTCTAAAGGGCAGTGATTCTAAAACATCCCGAGTTTGCTGCTTTAGGCTCCAAGCAACAGGAGGCCCAACCTAGGTGGCTTTAAGTTCAGGTCATTATTATCTCACACACAGAGAAGGTTCCGTGGTTCACTGTCACCAGCAAGGACCCGTGCTCAGTCTGCTATTCTGTCCTGCCATGTTCAGAGTTTCTGCTTTGTCCGTAGGGTTGCATCTCATGAACGTTCCCCCCATTTCCCGCCTGGAGCAGTTATTCCCGGGGGGAGGTTCTCCCCACAAGTCCCCAGCAGATACTATCTGTCAGGGTCACGCGCCCGAGCTGTAAGGGGTGCTGGGAAGCCAGTATCCAGCACCTCCAGCTCTGTGGAGAAGGTGGATTTCGGCAGCCCAGAAGGGTGGGGTAATGGCTGGTGGGTAGGCAGCCCAATGGTAGCTTAAAGTCACAGAGCTGAAAGTCTACAGCAAATGTGTTTGCCAAGACTCTAGGAGTAGCAAGGGACAGAAGAGCCATTCAGACAGGCTCAACCCAAATGGAAATTTTATCAAATCAGAAAAGGCACAGCTGGATCCAGCCACTCAATTCATCAGAATCTGCCTCTCTCTGTCTCTTGGTTCTATGTTGGCTTCATTCTGATTCCCTCTTCCCATCAGTAGCAAGACGGCCTCAGGCTTCAATCCTTAACCCTGGAGGAGAAGGAGCCCCTCTTTGTTGGCATTTCTAGCAGAACTCCTGAGTCTGCCTCTTACTGGTCCAGGCGCAGTTCATGTTCCCTCCCGGACCCAGTACTGAGACCAGGGGAAAGTGGTATTCAGTTTGGGCAGACCCGGATCACATGTCCACCTGGAACATGCTTTAGGGCTGGCATCACCCAAACCAAGAACCGAGGGCACGGGAAGGATGGCTCCTCAGGGAGAGTATTGTCTGTAAGTGCTGTTACCAGAAGGAGGGGCCCAGATGCCTGGATGGGAAGAAACATCAGATACCTATGCTCTTGTCCACAGCCCTCCTTTTCCACATACGAAACTTGAGGCCCAGAGAGGTGAACTTTCCAAAGTCACTCAGCTAATTCATGGCAGGATCAGAGGCAGCAACTGCTTATCTTGATGTTTTCATTCAGGGTTATTGGCCCATCATCCTTCTTAATCTTAAGAAGGGCCTCTGTCTGGCATCTTAGCTTTGCTTTACATAATTTTATAGACCTTCAAAGTGAGAGACCTCAGAATGAGAATTCACTGGGAGAGAATTCAGTAAAGATCAACAGTGCCCGGATCTTACCCTGAACATGAGGGCCTGATGACTCCCAGGGGTCTGCCCGTGCAGATAAAACACACTGCTGTCCTCACCACTACGCTGCAACTAGGCACTAACCACATTCACAGCTCAGTGATTCTCTGGGCCTATCACCTGAGCGTACATTTTCCATTTTTCTAGCTTGCTATCCTAATACTCTCTATAGATGTACATGGATTGCAAAGCAATGGTAACCAAGCACAGCGGCCAGCCCGCCTGGAGCCTTGAGAAACAGGGATTGCCTTTTGTTGTGGGTGAGGAACCTAAGACTCCGAAAGACTAACCAACCCGCCTGGGCTCACACAGCCAGGAAGAGGCCAACAGAAAGACCCAGAGATGCATCGTGGTGCGGTGGGTCGGCCCCTAGCAGCTTGCCAGAGCTGGTTCTGTCCATCTCTTGCTCCATGGTCACGGAGGTCAGCTTGGTAGCCTGAAATCTGCCTTTGTGGGAAGAACCGACACCACAGGAAGGGGCAAGCAGCACAAATCAGGGCTCCGCGCTCCCCACCCTTCGACTGGTGGTTAAACATTAACAGCATGCCGCCACAGGTCTATCTCGAAATCTTGAGTTTTGTTTGTACTGGAAACTGCCTGCCTCTTTCTTAACAACCAAAGAGGTGTCTTCAGTCCAGTGGTGGACATGATGGTTTGGGTGTTGACCCACTTCTATGACCTGAATGTTTGCTAAATTTCCCTGACCCATTTCCAAGGCAGGCGGGTCTCCCGGGGGCATTTGTGGCACACCCTCTGACTCTGCCCTTTGGTAACCTTATCAGCACCTACCACAGTCTGACGCCTGTTCTCACTGTGTTCACAGCTCCTTCCAGGGTGCAAGAACCATCTGGAACAAATGCCAAGGAAAAGAATGTGAGTTGTTTTGTTTTGTTTTGTTTTTTTAAACACTTAACCTCACAAGAAACAGATGTCTGAGCACTTTGCTTTCGTTTTGAGTTTTGGTTTATTGGTGCTAATAGCCAGATTACTAGGAGGCATGGCTTCCATTTAAAAAGAGATCGAGAAGAACTGGAATCATACAAAGCATGTTCTCCAACCAAAACAGTGTTATATTACAAATCACTAATAAAATATCTGGGATATCTACATACCTTTCAGACATCTCAGGAATTAAAGAGCACACTTAAAAAAATCAACAGGGTCAAAGAAAAAATTCACAAGGAAAATTAAAAAATATTTCTGACTGTTAATGACAATATAACCTATCCAAATTTGTGGGATGCAGCTAAAGCAGTGTTCAGAGGGAAATGTATAGCTTCTAATGCTTATATTAGAAAGCAGGCCAGGTTCCTCAGTTTTTACAGCAAGACTAAGTCCTCAACTCCTTGCTGTTGATGTTCCCCATGGACGTACTTATTCAATAACAAAGACTGTGTGTCTACAATGTCCAAGGACCAGGTGTTTGGGACCAGGGATACAAAGGTGAATAAAGAGCTGTGGCCCCAGCCTTCTTGGAGCTTAGTGGGTAAAACTACTGAACAAATTAGCATGTAATTAGGATTGTGGTGTCTAACTAGAAGCAGTAGGGTGCAGTGCGAGCAACCAACACAGGGTGGCCTAGCCAATGTGATCAGATGAGGCCTCTCAGAAAGTGACATGTGACATTCAGGCCTTGAGGACCAGATGGTCAGCCATGCTGGAAAGCAGAATGAGAGCTTTCTGGGTGCACAGATATGAGGCTAGAAGTGCCCTGAGGCTGTTGGGGGGAGGGGAGCATATAGGAGATTACAGAGAGATGGACAGAGGCCCGATCACATGAGGTCTTAGGTGCCGAGACAAAGTTTGGGTTTTATTCTCGGGCCATGGGAGACCACGGGGGGTGGAGCTCTGCCATGCAGCCTCCTGCGACACCAGGCTAAGCCCTTTCGGTCCGGCTGTTCGATAGGTCCTGCCTGAAGTTACTCCAGGAGCCCGCCCTACGCCTGTCAACCCCTCCTCCTGGCACCCATAGGCTTCATTACTGCCCAGCTCACCTCACCCCTCCTCTTTCACACCAGCTCTGGGGTCCTGTCCTCCAGGGAAGCCTGCCCCAACACTGGCTGGCAGCCTCACAGAGGCCACAGCTCCGCGCCCTCCTCTGTACCAGACAAAAGACGGAGCGCATCTCTTAATCCGCAGCAATCCAGGCATCAAATGCTCCCAAACCTTCAGCGGCGGAGCAGATGTTCTCCACCCACTGCCTCCCTCCTACGCATTCTCATAATTCTCTGGGCCCCCTCTACCGTAGCAGCTAGAACTCTGTTTTAGTCATCAGTTTCTTTGTCCATCTTCCCTCCTAGATTTAAGAGCAAGGCTCCACTCTCTATTCTTGTATCTCTAGTCACCAAGCATGAGGCCTGGCCCAGAGCAGGTTCTGGTAACGGTTGGATGCATGGTGGACGCTTAGCACAGAGCCCGTGTTCAAACTCAAGTTACTTACCCAGCGACCCATCTCCAGAGGGGACCCAGGTAGATCAGATAGGGAGGGTCTGCCTCTAATCCACGCCCTGTGCTGTGACCGCCCCTGGCACAGACTGCTGTCGGGTAGGAGGTGGGGTACCAATCGTGGAGGGGCCTCTCACCGGCCAGCCGCTTTTTCTGCAGAGAGAGAAAGGGGCCATGCGGGTGTACGTGGAGCCTGGTCAGTATGTGGATCCTTTCACGACCGTGACTCTGGGCTGGCCAGACAGGGACAAGGATTTACGCTTCCAGTGGTCATGTGGTAGGTGGCCTTAGAGCTCTGGAACTGTCCTATCTCATCACAAAGTAACGGATGGAGGTCAGCTTGGCTTTTTTTGTTTGTTTGTTTAACCTTCACACAGGCATTACTCATGCCTGACATTTTGTGTACTTTGCATGTGCCAGAGAATTCCATGGGAATGGGAGGTGGGAGGGAGCAGCGGCAAACCAAGGCAGAGGGAGCCCTAGAGGCAGGCAACGCGGAGATGCATTTAGAGAATTGACCCTAAAAGTCAACAGGCTTTATTTTCACCACACCACAAACAACATCAGTGATAAAAACAAAACAAAACAACTCCTCCCCTTTGGGGGGGGCCCCTCCGGTCACCTCCTTGCCCTTGTCACTGGGAAGAGTCTAGAAGTGAGGAGGCATTTTCTGACAAAGCAAGAGGACAGCACCAGTTCCCATTTCTTAGAGATGGTTGTCCTCCTTTACAGGGAGACATCCTAACTACGTACACATTCTTTTGGAAAAGAATGTCAGTCATACCGCACGTATCATTTTTATGAGCTCTTTTTTCTTTGAACACCACATCCTGCGTATTTTACGCCACGGTTACCTTCTCCATCTTGATTTCATAATAGAGTAAGTGCACCGCAGACCGTCAAGTTGACGTGTGGTCATATATTTACTGGTGCCCTATTTTTTGGACATGTAGGCTGTTTTGAATTAGTTGTCTGTATATAAACAACACTGTAATGAACATCCCTGTAGTTCTGCCTTTATTTGCATCTGTGGTCACCTTCATAAATAAGGTTTTTTTGGGGAAAAATAAATGTCAAGAAATGGAATAACTGCGTCAAAAGTCCTATGAAATGTGAAGCCTTTTGACACCCATTGGTAAGTGCTCAGGACATCCTTTTGACTATTAGTTCTCACTCTCTGAATTCACAGAGGATATAAGTATACAGTTTGGGTGGCTGAGCTGATGGCCTGACCCCCGATTGTGTCCCGAGGCCGGGGGAGCGAGCTGACTGATGGATAAACATCAATCAGCACGGATGAAAGGTGAAGGACACAGAGACTTACTGAGCCAGTGTGATAAAGCAGGAGATGACATGTGGCCTGTTAGGTGGAGAGAACGGCCCCCCAGGTTTCCAGAGTACCCACAGGGACACGCAGCTGGGGACAGGTGTTTCTGTGTGGTGTGAGCGGCATTCCCCCCCACCCCCCGCCATACCCCACCCCCACCCCATTCATCAGTACAGGTCACTGGTGCGAAAGAAGCTGACATACCCTGCAGGTCAGCTCAGGGTCAGGGTGCGGGGTGGCTCATCTCCCCAGAAGCATCCTTCTGTGGCGCCATCACTGAGCCCTGCAAGGGAAAGCAAACCACAAACTGGAAAGGTCCTTGGATGATCAGAGTCTTTGTCCCCCTCTCTCAGGACACTGCTGGGCCCAGTGGAGCTTCTGTGTGGAGAGGCAGCTGCTCCGCGTGGACCAGAGGGAGCTGGTGCTTCCTCCGTCCTGCCTGCCACCACCCAGCTCTGCTGTGACCCTGCACCTGGCCACCTGGAGGGGCAGGGAGCTGGAGAACCAGGAGGAGCGGTGCCTCTACGTATCGGCACCCCTGGAACTCAGGCCTCGAGTCAGGTGGGGGCGTGAGAGCAAACTCCCGCAGTGCTGATGTCTCTTGGGCCACTGTTTACTGAACAACCAGTGCAGGAAAGGCTTCCCTCAGCTGAGATGAGAAGAGTGAAGAGGAATTAACTTGGCAGCAAAAGGGGGGCTGGAGAGGGAACACGGGGTGGCAAAGGGAGGGAGCAAAGAATAAGCTACAAGTGAAAGAGGCTGGTGTGGTGCACATGGAGGGAGACAGAGGAGCAAGAAGAAACTGGGAGAACGGGCAGGGCCTGGCTCCAGTGGGACCCTGTGGGTTGTAAATAAAGACATGATTTTGAAGAGCTCTGGAAAGCTACCCAAGGGTTGCAAGCAGGCTGGGGACTCGATCACGTCCTCGTACAGAATGCCGTGGCAGCGGGAGGAGAGCAGGCTGGTGGAGGGCAAGAGCGGGCTCTGGGAGACTGCGTGAGCTCTTGCACGCATCGAAGTTAAGGTTCAAGGTGGCCTGCTCTATCAGGTGAGGCCCAGCCAGATAGATGTGGGCAAGGATGAGGGAACCAGCCAGGGATGACAGTGCAGGACTGCAAGAGGGGGAAGCCACTCTCCCTCTTAGGACTGCAGAGGTAAGCAGGGGATGGTGTGCGGGAACCCTGGGAGCTCCAGCTGTGGGGAGGTGCCCCCCGACAGGAGCTCTGCGCGTGGCTGGAGGAACACAGCCCCTGCCAACAGCAGCCCACCTACTAAGGAGCAGGGATAAACACCCTCCTCCCCGTCCCCGTCCCCCTCTGATCCCCAGCCCATGCCTCCCATTCCCAGAAGCCAGTGGGCACAGGAATGCAGGTGACACTGCCTACAGAGATTAGCCTCCTGGTGCCCAGGGCCACACAGTTGACAGAGAGCAGGCTGCAGGGATAAACAGAATGTCCTGCACACCGGTGTGAGGATGGACATGAAGACAGGAGGGAGACTGCCAGGTGCTATGGAGTTACAACCGGAAGGTTCTGGGGAGGGCCGGGTATGCGGCAGATGCCAAAGAGGTCGTTGGCTGGCTCACGGGAGGGAGGCGGACACTATGAAGAAGGTCCTGGATCTGAATCTAGACGTGCTGGTTCGTGATGCACTCCACACGCAGGAGTCATGTCACCGGGAACCAATCACGGCGGCTCCCGGAGCCAGCCTGCTGGCTGTGATAAGGGGGCTCCAGCATGCGGCCCCTGGGGTTGCGGTTAGCACTGGACGGGGGAGTGACCATTTCTCATCTGTGGCACGCGGGCAATAAAACCACAGTGTGCCTTTATGATTATTAGAGCTAGAAGGAGTCACGGAAATTGTTCTTAACTCCTCATTTTCAGGCTCAGAGAGTTTAAGTGACTCACACAGGAGGACCATTCATAAGAGACAGGCACAAGGTCTGAGGACCCTGGACTTCACGCACTTTCCACGCCACGTCCTGCACACTGAATGAAGTGGGAATTGAGTCAGGCACAAACCACAAACCATCTCCTTGGCCGACGCCAGGTCCTGGTTTGGGCCGGGGCAGGGGTTACTTTTATCCATCTTTCCCTGGAAGAAAGGCCCTGTGCCACCTTCGCAACGGACTTGAGAAGAACTGGACAAAAGCCCAGGTGATGAGGCCTGAGCGAGCTTCTGCATTCCCTCTGCCTCCCTTTCAGCTGCGAGAACTGTAGACCAGTGGATGCCAGGGAAGACGCTGTGCTCAGAGTCACCTTGGGGGACGGCTCCCCCGCGGCTGTGTTCAACTGGTATTTGGATGACACCTCGCTGGATAAGGTGAG